>NC_052501.1:55636339-55671633 GCF_016617805.1 Bactrocera tryoni | reverse complement strand
GTTGTTGCCACAGGCGCTGAAGCAGCTAGTTCCGGCTCTGAATAAGTTAGTCTTAAGAGTATAAATAAAGAGTACACATTTCGGTGCAGCTCAAAATATATTCTTTTGACTCTTTTTTACTTTATGTAAAAAATAACTGGGGGCTCAACCGAAATGACAAATTTATTTGTTATCCAAAAAGCCAGATTTTATTCCGATAGGAATAAATAAAAAAATTCGACAGGAAGTAGGACTTCCAGCACTAAATGCCTGAAAAAAGTGCAGAAACAAATGGCAATGGATATAAGTATAAGTCCTGTAACAGTGGACAATACTTCCAGAACGAATCAAAAGCAGATACCGAAAAAACGGACAGCGGCGAACTCAGCAAGATTCACAACAGGCCCTGGAAGAGCGGACAGCGAAAATAATGGATAATACTTTCACCAAGATTCAAGCGGACAACGTTGAATCCTGAAAAATCCTGAAACATTGGGCAGTTAATTATCAGTTAGGAAGAAGCAAAGATGGTCCAACTCCAAGCACAAGTAACTGGATTGATGGTAATTATAAACAAGCAACAAGAGGAATTTATACAAATTTATCCTCAATCGAAAAGTGAAAAATTCCTCAAGCAACACCAATTACCCCAAAAAAGGCACCGAAAACAAGGCAAGCCAAAAAGGAAAATGGTTGCTGAATTCTAGAAAATTAACGCTAATTCAAAACGAACTAAAAGAAGAGATCATTTGAAACACGAAAAAATAATTAAGTATGTATATAATATAGAAAGGTATTAATTGTAAACAGAAAAAATTAGTCAAACACATACGAAAAGTGAAAATTTCCACAAACACAGCCAATAATTCCAAAAAAAAAAGCACCGAAAACAAGGCAAGCCAAAAAAGGAAAATTACTGTTGAATTCTAGAAAATTAACGCTAATTAAAAACTAACTTATAAGAGAAAAGAAAGCATCATAAGAAACATGCAAAAATAATTATTTACTATATAATATAATATAAAAAATTAAATATAAAAATAAATTAAAAAATATTTAATTTATATTTAAAACTTTATTGTGAAAATTTTTGTATTAAGTGATCTTTTAAGATAAGTATCAGTGTTATATTGTGCTAGTGAAGCAATTGATTTTACTTTAATTCTGTTCTGGCTAATTTTAATTTATTGTGCCGAGTCATTTTCAATTTGTTTTTGTTGCTACATTTTAAATAGTGCAATTGTTAGTGTTAATTTATATTGCTTACTTAAATTTCTTTCTTGTTTTTATTCTTTTCCATCTTTGTCCACAGCTGATCGCGAGTTTCTTACTTTTCGTGTGTTACAGTGCATCTCAAACTGCTCGCTACATTGGTTGTTATCTTTGATAACTAACTATTTTATTGCATTCATTTGTTATAAATATTTTTGTCATCGGGCTTTTTACTTTTATTATTTAACATTTTTTATATTTTTGTTTAATACTGTTTTTGTTCATTATGACTTGTAACTTTCCGAACTGCTCTGTGAAAGGCGAGTCGGAACGCTATGTTTCTTGTTGGCTTTGTGATGGGCTTGCCCATCTTAAATGTGCTGGACTGACAGGTAGGATTTTGGATTCCATTCTTGACAGTAAGGGTTTGCGCTGGTCTTGCTTGAAATGCAGACCAACTGAAATTGAATTGTTTAAAGTTTTTAAGCAGGCGCGCAATGGTGTCAAGGAGATTGGTCGAGAACTTGAAACCCTTACTGAAAAATTTAGGTATTATGAAACGCTGTTTCAATCATTTCAATGCCTAAATACTCGGGATGAGAATCCAAAACCTAAACGAAAACGTCCGTCTGATGAAGATACCACTGTATCTTTCTTAAAAAGAATGTCCCCACCCGCTATTGGCCTCATAAATCTTGCATCCCCTCGTCCTCAAGGAGAGAAGGTTCCGTCTGCTCAGGACACAGAGAAAATTGTTACTGAATACGGTAAGCGGAAAACTTTTCAAGATCCGCCTCCAAATACCTCCAAGTCAGCTAATAAAAACTTAGTGGTAATACCGCGGAAAAAAGCTATTTTTATCTCGAGACTTGCTGCGGATACCAAAGTCGAGGATATAAACAGTTACATCTCGTCGAAATTAAAAACGGCAGATACAGACATCCGTAAATTTAATTTCAAATACAACAGGGATATTTCCTCGTTTAAGATCGACGTATCCGCTGACAATTTTCAATTGATACTTGACAACTCATTCTGGCCATCTGGGGTCTTTTGTGCGCGAATTCGAGCACAAACGTGATAAGCCCCCTGTAGTTATCACTAAAATGCCAAGAAATCCCGTTGATACAAAAAACTAATTAACAATAATTCGCTGATTGTTTATTATCAAAATGTTAGAGGGCTTAATACAAAACTTACTGATTTGTATCTAAATAGCATTCATTGTAACTTTAAAATCATTGCTTTGACAGAAACTTGGCTAAAGCCCCACATTTTTGATAACGAAATATTCAACAGCGAATTCGAAATCTTTAGATATGACCGGCTGAACAGAAAAGGAGGTGGCGTCTTGTTTGCTGTTCATTCTTCAATTCCATCTGAAGAAGTCGATGTTCCGTATGCAGACTTCATTGAATTTAAGTGCATTCGTATTTGCGCTAATAGTGGCCATATCTACTTAACATTGTCTTATATACCGCCTCACTCTGACATATCTGTATATATGCAGCATGCTACATTAATAAGCAATGTTTTCTCAATGGTTAATGATACTGATTCCATGATTGTCTTGGGAGATTTCAACTTACTGTGCGTATCAAGGAAATCTATTGATGATCACACCATCCCTATTAGTACTCGTTCATGTTTTAACGAGTTCTTAGATGAAATGCCGGAGTTGGGTCTTAACCAAATTAATTTAATTTCAAATGAATTTGGTAAGATCTTAGATCTAGTTTACGTCGATAACGCTTCAATGTTCTCTGTTGTCCGATGTGATCCTTTAGTTCGGCCAGAGGACACGTATCATCCTGCTTTGGAAATTAACTTCGAAATCATAGCCAACTTTGCTTATAATAATACACAAGACCTTTGTTTTCGGTTCAACTTTGCGAAAGCTAATTTTAAGAAGATTAATTACGAACTTTCTAAAATAGTGTGTTGTTACTCAAAAAATTAGTTCTAATTTATGGTTTTCGAAAGAATTATGTAAATTAAAAAATAGAAAATCTCGTGCTTTTAAACTTTTGAAAAAAAACTGGTTTAGTTGCTAACTATTCAAAATATTCTAAATTGCGTCGACAATTTGCTGAACTTAACAAAATATGTTATAGTAATTATATAAATAAAGTAAAAAATAATATTATACGTAATCCAAAATTGTTTTATGGTTTCGTCAACTCCAAACGCAGGATTTCTAATTTTCCGTCCGCTTTGAAATATAAGTCTAGTATGTCTAGTGACAATCACACCATTTCTAATATGTTCGCTGAATTCTTTAGGTCCAATTACTCTCCAAAATCTCCACAAAATGTTCCGCATCAGCACAAGACGTCTTAAATCAGTTAAATATGTTAGAACAATCGTACAATTACGGCCCAGATATGATTCCCTCATGCTTTCTTAAGAAATGTGCCAAATATATATACCAACCCCTAACAAAACTATTTAACTCATCTCTTATGCAAGGCTTATTTCCATCCATATGGAAAAAGTCATTTATAATTCCTTTGCATAAGAGTGGACTTAGGTCATCTATTGAAAACTATAGGGGAATAGCAAAGTTGTCTGTAATACCTAAACTTTTTGAAGCAATTATAACAGACGACATAACCGTCCGGATCTCTCCACTAATAATAGTAACAAACATCAAAACAACCTTTTGTTTCAGTAAACAGAATGCAGAAACAACCTTGAGTTGGAACAATTGAAATGCACTATCACTACAACAAACAATCCTAAACAAACAAGTATCAAAACAACATTGAGTTTGAATACCACAACAACCTTATCTTAAAACAAAGCAATTGTATCTAAGCAAGCAATATATATGTATGTAAACAAACCTAAACAAATAATAAGAATAAAGTCGTTTTATTTAAAGATACTTATGTCCTTGGTTTGAATGATGTCCTGTAAGCTTGTAGTCCAGGATTCCTTCCTTTTATGTAGTTAATGATATTACACACATTTACTTATTTGTGAACACTGAATTAAACTGCACTGAACTTGAACTGGACTGGACTGCAATTTAATTGAATTGAACTGACCTGCAATTGAGCTCTTACTATGCCTTTTACACTCTCGAGATTTTATTATTTTTAAGTCTGTCGGCAAAGCATCAAATATCTTAACTATGGCACGAGTTGTTATTTATTATTGTGTCCAATTAAATAGGATTCAAGTTTCTTTGATATTTGTTTACATTAAGTTCTATTGTTTTGTATACGTATGTCATTAACACATTAGATGTCGAAATTTAATGTTATTGTTTCTAATACGTTATGTATGTACGTATGTACGTCTCCTATAAATTTAGTATCGAATTATGATGCTATGTGCGTATGTTTATAATTTGGTGTCGAATTGTGTTATACTTAAGTAATTCCAGTACTTGTCGTTTGAAATATTGGCTGAATTGCATTTGTTGTTGTTGTTGGTGATATTATGCTGATCATTGGTACTGTGTTAGGTATGATGCTAGATGTAGTAGTAGGTGTGGTGAATGTGTAACTCCCCGATCCTTAGGCTTGAACTGCTCCTGAAGTTCAATATTTTGATTCGAAGATTATTCCTCTTGCTGTCTTTTACAAAAATTCTTATATTTTATACAATATTTCGTTAGTAATATTATTAATATAACTGTTAGTGAAATAGAATAATTTATATTTGTTTTGTATTTGCTATATTTTTTAAATGAAAGTTATTTATATTTAAAGTGACATTCATTTCTTCCTAAAATGGCAAAATTATTTCATTGTAAAATATATTATCAATATTTTCAAAAATATTTTCATCAATATCTATAGAACAATTTTTAAATTCAATTAAATTATTTCCTTGAATTTCGTATCGCATTTTATTACAATTGTGTTTTATTTTAGTTTTTTCTAAATTTTTTGTAAATACAATTCCTTTTTCAATTTCTTTAATTATTGTTTCATTATTTGTTCTACTGGTACAAAAATTGAATTTTCCTTTAAATATATTTTGAATACATTTATTACTTAAATTTAGTTTTTCTTTAAGAATTATTTCATTTGTATAATCAAAAACTTTTTCTGAATTCGTAATATATCTTTGTTTATCAATATTTATTTCGTTATTAAATTTGTTTGGAATTGGTAAAATTTCAATTTCAAAATATTCTTCCTTGCAAAATTGTGGTATCATTATTATTACTATTAAATTTGTCTTTATTTCTAGCACATTACTATTTATGTATTTCAATTTTTTCTTGTCTATTTTAAACTTTGAGATTTCTTTATTCATTAATATATTTCTTCCTAATATACCTATTCTTGAAAATGCTATTAAATCTTGAATTTTCTCTATTTCGTTAATTAGATAGTTAATATCGAATTGTAACTGTATTAATTATATTGCTTCTATATCTTTTTTCTGCATTATACTCATATTATTTAACATTGAATTATAAACTTTTAAATTATCATTAATTTTGTCTTATAATAATTCAATATTTTGTTGTAGTTCTAAATTAACATTAATTTGTTTATTGTGTTCATTTATTAATTTGTGGTCATTTGCTTCAATTATTTTTAAATATTCACTTAATTCCTGTCTATCATCATCATCCATTGAACCAAATAAAATATTTAATCCTTTTCCTACGATGTTTGCTAATGCTCTTTTTTGTCTAATTTTTATGTATTTCGTGCTATATTTAATGTGAATAATAAATTATTTGTTGATTTATTATTTTGAAATGTGTTATTAATATTCTCTATTGCGATATTTAGTTTTGTTATTATACTTTCATAGTCTGCTAAATCTATAATATGATATACCTTATTAAAATCTTCTATTACATCCAATTTTTCTTTCTTTAAAATTGTATATCCTGTATCATAATTAAGCTGTGTTATTCTTATATCGTTACCCAAAACCGTGGTTGATAAAAGTAAAATTAAAACTGAAAATACAAAAAAAATAAATTTAAAAAATTATTAATTACTTTGTATATTTTTATATTCTTTTAATTCTTTGTGGGTGTACATGTCTATTTCTTTTGTCTAACATTTTACCATCTTTTAATTGTACTTTTATTTTTTTGTATTTTGGATAGCTTTTCCTTATTTTTTCCGCTTTTATGAATATATCTTCTTTATTTATTTCTGGTGTATTTTTTCTTTTTAAATTTTGGTTATCAATTGATGTGTTTTGTTTACTTTCAATTTGTTCTTTTATTTTTATGAAGTCTGTATTCACTATTTTGTTTGAGATAAAATCAATTGGTTTTTTATTAGTGGTTGAATGAATGCTATTATTGAAATATTGCACTGATTTTATTATCCTTTTGGTAATTGTTTCTTTGTTATTTTGTGATTTTAAAAGTCTTAAATGTTCGTTTATTGTTCCGTGTACTCTCTCTATATCACCATTACCCGTCTTTACTAGTGGTGATGTAAAGTGTACATTAATTTCTTCGTTATTAAAATATTCCCGCATGTATGAATTATTGAATTCGTTATCAAAAACATATTTTTTCGGTTTCCCAAATATTGAATGTCTATAGTTTAAAGTTTCAATAAACGTTTGACTATTTCTATCGGTTACTGGTACTACAAACAAGTGTTTGCTAAATTTATCAATAAAAGTAAAAAATATTTGTTTTTCTGCTATATATAAATCTCCGTGTATTATTTCGTTAGTAGAATTTGGAATTTCTGTTTTTTCAAATTTAATTTTTTTTTTTCGTGTCTATCATGTTTTGCTAATTGACATGTTTCACAATTGTTTATAAATCTTGTAATTAGTTGTTTTAACTTCGGAATATAAATATTATCTTTCAATTCTTTGAAATTTTCGTCTATGCCGCGATGATTAAGCCTTAAATGTTCTTTTTCTATGATTTCGAAGGCTTTTTCTTCATCCTCGATATCATCTAAAAGAATGTTACTTTTAAGTGCTTTTATATTCGAGTTTCTGAATTCTTGTATAAAATGTCTTTGAAATTGTATGTATTTTGTTTCATTCGGACAATATACTGTAAAATTTTTTAAGTTTAAATTTCTTAAAATTTTACCAAAATTTTCATCTATCACATTCTCATAAATGAAAATTCGTCTATTTTTAAAAATTGTTGTTTCGAAAATATTTTTCCCCTTTATTTTATTTTCAGAAATTATTATTTGAGTTCTGAATAGATTTATTGGTTTTTCTGTTATCCAAATATGGTCGTCTGTATCCTCAATTGCGCTATGAATAGTTGCACAAGTTGTTTCGTCAATATCCATGTCTTCTAAAGCATTTACCTGTAGCCTACTTAGAAAATCTGCTACGTTATTTTCTTTACCCTTAATGTATTCAATATCAAATGTATACTCGTTAAGAGCTAATTTCCATCTAGTGAACTTACTGTTTTCTTGTTTCAAATTGTTTAACCAGATTAATGGTTTGTGATCTGTCTGTAATTTAAAACGTTTGCCATACAAATATGGTCGAAAATATTTACATGCCCATACTATTGCTAGTAATTCTTTTTCTATGGTTGAATAATTCTTTTCACTGTCGCAAAGTGTTCTACTTGCGTAACAAATGGGGTGTCCGTCTTGTGAAAGTACAGCACCAATTGCGAATGTACTTGCGTCTGTTAAGACAAATTGTTTTTCAAAATTTGGATATTTTAAAATTGGGTAGTCAATTAATAGTTGCTTTAATTTTTCAAAAGCGTTAATGTATTTAATATCATTAGTATCAATTTTTTTATCTTTTTTCAAATACTTTACCATCGGATAAGCAATTCGACTGTAGTCTTTTATAAATTTTCTGTAATATCCTGTTATTCCAAGGAACGATTTGATTTCCTTTACTGTTATAGGTAGCTTGATTTTTTCAATTACTTCAATTTTCTTCGGGTTTGGTTTCAATCCTTCGTTTGTTATAATGAGACCTAAAAAATCTGTTTCTTTTTTGAAAAATGAGCATTTATCTATTTGAATTTTTAAATTATATTCTCTTAGTTTGTTGAATATCTTTTGAATTGAACTTACGTGTTCTTGAAGGCTTGTACTGAAAATTAGTATGTCATCGAGATAAACTACACAAATATTGTTTATGAATGATTGTAGGACATGGTTCATCATCCTTTGAAAAGTTGCAGGTGCATTCTTTAATCCAAATGGCATTCGAATGTATTCATAATGTCCGTATTCTGTCGAAAATGCTGGTTTGTGTCTATCCTTCGGGTTTACTAGAATTTGATGAAATTCTTTGGCCAAATCCAACGTTGTGAAATATTGAGCCTTTCCCAGCTTATCAAAAATACTTTCGATATTAGGTATTGGAAATTTGTCTTCCATTGTGATTTCATTCAATCTGCGATAATCAATAACTATTCTCCACTTTTGCATTCTTGAATTGTCCATTTTCTTTGGTACAATCCATAAGGGTGCATTATACGGTGAACAGCTTTTTTGTATTATTCCGTTTTTTTCCATTTCAGTAATTTGATTTTTTATTTCACTTTTGTGTATTTCGGGGTACCTATATAATTTCGTATATATCGGCCTATCTGTACTTGTATCAATATTATGTTGCACTTCTTTCACACTTGTTAACACATCACCTTCTTTGAAAAATAAATCTTCATTTTTATTAATCAATGTTTGTAATTATTCACTTTCTTCGGAATTCATTTTCGCGTTTTTTAATTTATTAAAAATTTCTTTGTTTTCATCTTTCACAAAGGTTAACACTTCAGTGTTTAATATTTCATTAATGTATGCACTTGAGTCTTCTTCGTTAAATAATTCTTTTATACCGTCGTAATATTCATAACACTTTTCACTATTTTTTTGTTCAATTGCACTTTTTAGTTTGTTTTCTTTGAATTTTTCACAATTATTTTCGTCTAAATTCTTGAATTTTGCTATTTGTCCGTTTACGTTCAATGTGTTCGTCTTGTATGAAAATTCAATTCCTAATGGAATCATAACGTCATTTCCTAATATTCCGTCATATTTTCTGTTTTTAAAAGCATTCATTACTAGAAAAGTTATTGTCTGTTTTGTACTGTCATTAAATTCACTGGGTAACCATGTTTTGATGTATTTGTCCGCTATTTCTTGTTGTCTTCCTGTTATAATATTTTTCGGTATTATAAATTTTCTTTCTAACACTTGTGGAAAAATTCCCGGTTTTATCACTGATGCTTCTGCGCCTGAATCTATTAATAGTCTTACCTTAATTCCTCCAATTGTTACTTCAATCATTGGTATATTTCGTCCTCTGAGGCTGGTTTCGGAAAATTTTCAATTAATACATTATCTACCTCCATTGGTTCCACTGGCTGTCTTCTCGTCTGTCTGGTGTTGTTGTTTGCTCTTGAAAATTGTGTTCGCGTCTGAAAATTTTGTTGATATTCATTTTGCTGAAAGTTTTGTTGGTATCCGTTTTGTTGAAAGTTTTGCGGACGTCTGTTTTGTTGAAAATTTTGCGTGTTTTGCTGCATATTATTCCTCTGTGTGTTGTATTGAAAATTCTGTCTCAAATTTCCAGATTGACCACTGTGTTTGTTGTATTGCTGGTTATTTCTGTTTGCATTCGCGTAATTTCCCTTGTTGAAATTCGAAGTGTTTCTAAAATTTTTATACTTACTATCAAACCGTGTCCAATTGTTCAATTCTAATAACCTGTAAGCTTCAAATAAAGTAGTTATGTTTCGCGATATGATAATACTCGCTGCATTAATCGGTATCTTTTCTTTAAATAAATTCAAAACTGATTCCTCGTTACTTTCCGGTGTTCTATCTATTGATCTTTCTGTCGATAGATGATATTTATTATTCATTCGCGTTAATATATTTGACAATTCGTTATACGTTTGCGTAATATTTTTATGAACCACCTTTTCTGCTTTCTCATGTAATTGTAGAAAAGTATTTCTTTCGCTGAAGGTTTCGATTAATACTCTTTTAATCTCACTCCAATTCGCGGTATCAATACTATACCTTAATAGTGTGGTATTCGCTTTACCGACAATTTTGTCACGAATTTGTAATACTATGAATTTTTGCGATTGTATAGAATAATTGCTCATACTATTTAGCAATAATTCCACTTTGTTCACAAATTGTACAAGTTCGGCTGTATTTTCACCATTATACTCACCCATTCTGCTGATGAATTTTAGCGGGTCGAATTTTATTTCCATTGTGTTTCCTGCTAATCCTTGTTGTACTGCCTGCTCTGGTGTTGCCATTTCCTCAGTGTCCTTTTGTTTCCTTTTTGGTATGTGATACGGTTTTATAAAAAATTAATGCTCTCGATATACACAAGTGAATCTTTCACACTTGTTTTACCGGATTCAATTTCTTTTTCTTCCAAACTTTATTTGATTAATGTTCTTTATTGGATTTTTATTCAGATCCAAAGAACATTATTCTTTAGTTTTAAAAAAATAAGAACTTCCTTGCTCTGTTCGTTTATCGACTGCGCCAATAATAGGTTTTGCGTTGCAATAACCTAATTTTTTTTCATTGAAATAAAAGATCAGATATTATTTCTTTTCTTATATTACAATCGTGGGTATTTTATTGATTAAGAGCTGCAAAGAGGAAATTTGAATAAGCTTTTTTTATGAACGGATACTTAGTTTGGAGTCCTGGCTTCTGTAGTCGTCCTTATTGTCCTTGATTGTTCTTCTGATTCATTCCTGGTTCTGATCCTCAGGGAATTGAGCTGCTGCCACACAATTAATGTAGTAGAGTTGAACTGAACTGACTGCCCTGATTTATTGTCATGTCTTGTCTTTTATACTTAAGCTGATAAGCTGATCGTCGGTGAGCATCAAATGAAATATTTGTAATTTGACTTTTAATAAGTGTCCAATTAATTTTGGTTCAGATTTCTTTGAAGTTAGAAAAGGTAAATTTTCAATGAGTGTCAAATTCTATAGCGTAAGTATTTAAGTATGTATACAGATGTACTATCGCTTTAGTGGCTGATCGTATGTAATCGTCTGAGTGTCCAATTATATTTGTTTATCAGCTCATTATGTTCGTCTGTAGGTTCATGCGTATACTATCAGTTCGTTGTGAAATTGTGTTTGTCTGTATGTTCGTGCGTATGTATCAGCTCTGGAATATCGGGTTGATTGTTGTTGCTACTGCTGGGGATATAGCGACTGTTGTAGCTGTGGTACCTGAAGTGGCTGAATGTGTAACAATATGGAAACACCTAAAGCAACGGGGAATAGGGGAGTATTCCCGGAGATGAACGACCCAATTTTTATCTTGCCTACCTTAAGCGCAGCTTTGGCATCCTGGGCGCGCAGGCATAGGAGAGCTATTTGGGTACCGCTTCGGGCTTTTCGCATGCTCTTAGTATTTATTTTCCCTAGGTTTTCTATCCCGTACTCTTTTTTCAGTGTCTCGCAAATCTCTTCGGGAGTTGTTATTTCATCTAAATCCTTGCGTTTGATCGTGACATTGTGGGTTTTGGGCTGTGTTCCAGCCATTTCACCGACCACTCCTTATATACGTGACACCTTAGCCCAATTCTTCTAACACCTCATCACCTTTACTTTCCGGAAAATATTTGCGTACCATCCTTTTCGTGAGTAGGATAGCGTCTGGCCTCGATCTAATTTTCTTTTCGAGAGGTCTTCGCTTAACAACGTCCACCCAAGTTTCGGATGTGGTGGGTCTAACCGTTGTATGGCTTGAATCAACTTCGCTGTCTCGCTGTAGGTGGACTGCTCCACTTTATTTATATGTTTCGGCTTTTTCGTATAAGGTAAAAACGTTATTGTCTCAGGCAGCCTTTTCGGGGTATTTATATCCATGCCCATTGGGGAAACCTGGGACCCTTTCCCTACCATAATCCTTTTGAGTAGATTTCCGCCTTTCTCAACCTTGGCATGTAGGGCTACTACGCTGCCAACTAAGTCGCGCATTGTCTGGTTTATACTATATATACATATATTTTCTTCCTTCTTTTGAATAATTCTTATTAGCATAGGAACTTTCAAAATTTTCTTCAAGAAGCGTTAATCGTAATCAGAGCTGTAATCTATAGGCTGGCTCTACATGTCCAAGATAGAACCTATTGGGTTACTTATACAAAGATCTTTAGTGGATTTACATAAATAGCATTGAAGTAAGTATTTTCTTTCTTTTACCGAATTCGTCAAGGTAATTTAATGATCGACACTTAAGACTTAAGCAAATATAGCTTGTCAAGGAAAAAAGAGAAGGGGGAAGCGAAATCTGGTTTCTCCGAAAATTTAAGCATAAAATACCGTACCTACCTTTTTCCTAGAATTTCACTTTATTATTACTGGTTGCCTGCCTTGTTGTTTATAGTGAATATGTTGAAGGTATCGAGAGTTTAATAGACAAATTTTGCGTCGAGTTAAACAGCCGAGTTCATATAAACGAGACGGATGTGCCCTACCTGTCGGCACTGTGCGTTCCAAAAAATCAATAAACTCTTGGGTTTTTCTTGAGTCAATGTATCTTGTGACGAGACTATAAGATCGGGAAACCAATACCAGTTCTACCATGTTCTCGTTTATTTTTCATGATTCCGCAAGATCACAAATCCGTTTTGGAAAGATGTTGCTCGTAATTAAAAACATAATTACAGTTGAATCACCCCAAGTTTAAACAGTCTACTTTTTTCCGTACTGTATATACTAGTTAAGCTATCCACATTTCCACTACTCGTAATATGTAGCTTCGTCAATGTGTTCTCTGTTATTAATTCTCATGTTGTACGCAATAAAAGCTCCCCCTTAACTAGACGCTGTTACACTCATTACAACAGCTGCTTTGTTTTTGTCACTTTCCACATATATTTTAATGTGGCTAACTCAATCAAACCAACAATACTTTGCACATATTACTTGGTAACACAGTACACAGACAACAACAAAGCAACAAAAATTTCGCTGTTGAAAAATCACGACAAAACATTGTCAATTAGCCCGGCCCTGCGTCGCACATAGAAGCATTTTCTTTCAAAAACCGGACAAAAGTGAGAATTACAAACTACAGGGATGCTACTCAAAACTATTTTTTTTATCACCTAAGTAATCATACGAGTAATACCATAAACCGATTAAATGATTGACCTTCAGCCCGCTATATTGACACACAAGTAGTCGGAACCTAGACTTCGGTCAGTACGCACGTTCTTATTCTCGATACTCTCTATTATTCTCGAAATTGCAACTGGTGTTTTGTGCTACGTAAAGTGAATCCTGGAAAATATTTGTTATGGATATAAATATTTATTTAGTTTGTTTTTTCTTACGGAAAAGCAATGAAATATTAAAAAAAACGAAAAAATATTTTTTCATGTTTTAGAAATTAGTGTTTTTGTTATGTTGTTGAGAGAGGTCGAGTTATAAATTAATTTTTTTACTAAGCTACAGGGTTTCTACTTACATAAACTTAAGACAGATAGATAGATATTGTTAATGAGGTATTGCACCTAGAGTCTATCGTGATGTGATCCCTCTCTATGTAGATGGAACCCAAGGCCTTAAGCCTTCTTCTTCAGATTGCTAGACAATCCATAATTACGTGTGCTGGTGTTTCCTGGTACAAGTCGCAGAACCGGCAGTTAACGCAAGAGACTATGCCCATGTTGGACAAGTGCTTCCTGAGCCTGCAGTGCCCTGTGTGGAGCGCGACGAGGAGGCGGAATTTGTCACGGGGAAGGTTAGTTAGTTCTTTGAACCTAGAGAGGTTGTACCCTCCTAGAAGCAGCTTAGAATGTCGCATTCCTGTTGCCTGCTGCCAGTGCTGATCTCTTCCTGCTCGGTGCGGAGCAGCTCCTTAAGAGTGTGGAACCCCACCGCGATGCATGGTTCTGGTCCCATCATCTTGGACGCTGCCGCAGAGCGGACTAGTCCGTCGGTAATCTCATTTCCTGCTACCCCTTTTTGCCCCCGGCACCCAGATTAGGTGCACCCGGTTGTACAAAGATAGACGGTTCAGCCTTTCTATGCATTGCTCTACTAAAAGCGATTTGATCTCATATGCTGAGATCGCTTTTAGTGCCGCTTGACTGTCGCTAAGAATAGCGATGCGTTGTGTGCGATAGTTGCGGTGAAAGTTGATTTCTACGTACTGACTTATTGCAAAAACTTCTGCCTATATACTTGGAAAGCATCCCATTGGTTTGGATAGCTTGGTACGCGGTCCCGCAATGCCTGATCTAATACCTTCCGGTGTTTTTGTGTACCTGTGTATAGTACTGTCTCTCAGCAGTATGTCAAATGTGGAGTCATTCCACTCTGTCTTATTGCCGAGATTAACTCTAAAGTCCTTTGTGATATTAATCCTCTTTGTAACGCCGTCCCTTGGCTTTCCGCTAGTGCCTTCATCTGTTGAGACGACATTACCTTCCCTTTGCCGAAACCCTCTGCTGACATTAGCAGCATGGTATGTTTCGCTACCTGTTTAATCACCAAATGCAGCGGTGTGAGTTCCAGTATGACTTCACGCGCCCCAGTGGGGCATGTGCGCATTGCCCCTGAAGCGCAGACACAGGCAAGCCTTAGCAGCTTCGATAGTTTAAGGCTTTGAACAGCGTTTAAATGCCTACTCCATCGTAAGGATGATTCTAATGTCAGGCCAAGAAATTTGACCACTTTCGACATCTCCACTTTCCTACCTCCAATTGTTAGGGGCCTCAATCCCGGAAGAGATTTTCGCTTAGTAAAAGTGATCACGGTAGTTTTTGCCGGGTTGATACTTAGCTCTACCGTGTTACACTATACCTTTGCTAGACTTAAGGCGCTTTGAACAATGTCGCAGAGAGTGTTCTCAAACCTGCCTCGCGCTATTATGACAATATCGTCCGCGTACCTCCGACAACGGATTCCATTGCTAATGAGCAACTCAAGGACCTCATCTACTACCAGGCTCCATAGCAGAGGGGATAGTTTTCTATCCTGTAGGCAGCCCCTTGTAGTGCCAAGACGAATCTTGCTCTCCCTCACAGTTGTTTTCGCTACCCTACTAGAGCTACTACGTGCCGTGAGACGCATTATCAAAAGCACCCTCAATATCAAGGAAGGCACATATCGCAACCTCGCCATTATCCGAATTCTGTAGTTCAGATGTGAGTTGGTACAGAGCAGTATTAGTGGATCTGCTGCTCTGTACGCGTGCTAGATGGCATGTAGGGGTGCGATTTTCAGCACTTCCGATCTTATGTGGTTGTCTACTACTTTTTTCATCCCTTTTAGCATAAAGGAAGTGAGACTAATAGACCGGAATGATTTGGCCAACGAGTAGTCTCTCCTACCTTTCTTGGGGATGAAATTACTTTCGCAATTCGCCATGGCTCTGTGATATGCGACATCGCCAGGCTATCTCTCATCAGCCCTAACAGGTGTGGCAAGAGAACTTGCATACCTTTGCTGCAAAAGAGCTGGAAAGATGCCATCCGCTCCTGGTGACTTATAGTTCGAGAAGGAGGCCAGTGCCCACCTGATTGAGTCTGCAGTGAACAAATACCTTGCAGTCAGCCAGTCCATCAGCGATCTGGACTGCTTGCCATCGGTGGTGGAGTTTGGTCAGCCTGAACCGTCTCCGAAAAGTGCGCTTGTCTCTGCCCTCTCCTCCGCACTAGTCGTATAGGTCTCGTCTTCCTTTTGATGGATAATACCGTGTCCGTCTTGCCTTTTAACAACGCCTTGTGCAGTCTAGCTGCCTGTGGGGTCGAGGAGATGCTGTCATAGAATTTCCTAAAGCTATTTGACTTCACCAACCTTGTTGTAGGTTGTTAGGTGTTGCCAATATTCCTCTCAGTTGCCCGGCGCTTGGCTTTATTGAACAGCCTGCGCACCGTTTACAGGGACAGGTTTGTTTCCTGGTGGCCACCTTTAGTGGACAATCACAATGATAGGTGTCCATAAGCTCAACCTGCTCTAATCTCAAGGACCTCCTTACTAGTACTGCTTACGAATGTGGGTTCACAGCCCACATTCTCAATACTTATATTACTACTAATTATGAATTCAAGAAGAGACTCACCCCGCTCTTTGCAGTCCGTGCTACCCACTCCGTGTGATACGCGTTGCCATCATATTTCGTCAACGCCTCTCTACTATTTTCTAAAATAATTTAAAAGTTTTCTTCGATTAAGACCTAAGCATATTGTGAAAAGTTAGCTAAAAGACTTAATTGAAAATGTAATTATAAGCAAATATCCTTCGAGGCAACTTAAGTACATATGCTTTAATATACTCTTGTCGGCTTATCTTATTTAGCCATCCCGGCCCCCCTAGGCGAATATTCAGCCTAGCAATCTCTGTAATTGCTGGAGTGTTGCCACCCCGTTGCTAAGGCCTTTTTGGACGACGCCTGGTTGGTGCAACGCGGTGCGGACGCCATTGATGGGGCTCAAGCCGGGCTGCAGTGGTTCGACGTCGTACCGCCCGGCTTGTTTGCCTTGATCTATCCGCGCTTGAGGCAGATGGCCGACCTACATCGCATCGTGGGGTCCTGTGCAGCAGCGTGTGGACCACGCCCAGACAGTAATACATAACTATTCCGGACTTGCGGGACATTATGCCTACGTACTAAACCCTTAACTCCGGCTGCTATAGCTTGTATTCGGACCTGCGGGACCGCCGTTAGGCACTACTTCGCAGGACCAAGCTGGGCAATAACTGGCTCTTCCCGACCTACCGCTCGGGTTCTTCATGTGGTCTTATGCTTCTTCGCTGCCTTTCTTTTGTTCGCGGTTCTAGGAGCGCTATTGCGGCCCACTCTTTCACTTTAGCCCACACCAGCTGTGATCGCAGCATGTGACTCACTATGTTGTCGGGCGTTATGCTTTCATTTGTCAGCTTTTCTATCGTCTTTCTCTCTACTACATACCTGGGGCAGGTGAAAAAGACGTGCTCTGCGTTTTCTGCGGCATTTCTGCAGAAGGAACATTGTATTTCGTCATCGTGGCCAAATTTGTGTAGGTATTCCCTGAAACAGCCATGGCACGATAAGAACTGCGTTAGGTAGAAATCTGTCTCTCCGTGTTGTCTGTCAATCCAGGCTGATACATTCTTAATTAATCTATGGGTCCATCTTCCTTTATCTGCTGCATCCCATTGCTTTTGCCACTCATCGAGACTTGACTTTCTCTCCTCTTTGCGCTCGTCGACCTTTAGGCGCCTATTCATTGTTTTTGTTTTATGGTAGACTCTACTTAGCTCAGAGGCCATTATATCCGGCGGCATAAGACCAGATATGATAGCACTCGCCTCGTGCGACACCGTTCTAAATGCACAGGCAACTCTCAGGGCACATAACCTGGACGCAGTCTTTGCCATATTTACACTGGTTTTTTGACGCAGGGCTGTCCCCCATATGGGAGCTGCGTACATAAGCATTGACTGGCTAACTTTGGCCAACAGAGCTCTCCTTCTTTGACTTGGGCCTCCAATGTTTGCCATGATCCTCGACAGGGCCGCAGTCACTTTAGCCGCCTTACCACAGGCCTTTTCAATGTGCGCCTTGAAATTGAGCCTCGTATCGATCATAACGCCAAAGTACCTCAAAGAAGTTTGCGTTACAACGTTATACCCATCAATGTTCAATGTGACTGTTTCTAGCCTTTTTCTGCTCGTGATGAGCACTGCCTCTGTTTTTTCACCTGCAAGCTGCAGCTTAGTACTCGTAAGCCAGTCTTTAATTTTTGACACGGTCTCACTGCATATGTTTTGTATCTGGAAGAGCTCTTTAGCAACGATCGTTACTGCAATGTCGTCCGCATAGCCAATTATCTGTTCTTCTTTCGGAAGCGGTAATCGTAACACCCCGTCGTACAGCTCATTCCAAAGTAGTGGACCTAGTACGGAGCCTTGTCCTCCACCTGTCACCGTGTAGGTTTTTGGACCTGCATCTGTATCGTACAACAGTAGTCTGTCAGACAGATACCTGCTAATTGTCCTCAGAAGATACCCCGAGGTGTTTCTTGCCTCTATTGCTCTCAATATATGTGGCCAGTATGCCGAGTTAAAAGCGTTTTTCACGTCCAACGTAACAGCTGCGCAGTATTTTTTATCACCAAACATCCATCTGGTGCCCTCTGTGGCTTTGGCCGCAAGGTCCGTCACTTTTCCAACTGCGTCTAACGTGGACCGATGGCTTCTGAATCCAAATTTGGTTTTCAGATAACCCAGGAGACTCTTCTTCTAGGTGGCGTTCTAGCCGTGTGCAAATCAATCTTTCTAATATTTTTGCCATCGTGTCGATCATGCAGAGTTGGCGATACGCACTCGCTCTCCAGCCGGTTTGTTTGGCTTTTGCAGAAGAACCAGCCGCTGTTTCTTCCATACTTTCGGGAAGATTCCTTCATTCAGACATCGTGTGTAGAGTTTGGCAAATGCCCTTTTATTATGGCTGTAGGCAATTTTAAGTGCTTTGTTCGGGATGCCATCAAGTCCTGGAGCCTTTGCGTTGCCAAATCTCTCTGCCACTTCCATTAGCTCCTTCTCGCCTACAATTGCAGATTCCATCATGTTTGGTATCGTTCTGCTCGATTGTGGTTCTTGCGTTGGGAAAAGCGTTTTCACCACCTTTTCTAGGAGAATCGGACAGGTTGGTGCTTGACTTTTTCCTCCTCTGATTTTCGCCATTACTATTTTATAAGCATCGCCCCACGGATTCTCGTCCACCTTTTCACATAGCTCTTTAAAACTCGAAGACTTACTACTTTTGATCGCCTTCTTGAGTTCTTTACGTTTTCTTTTAAAACTTTCTCGTAATCTTGTATGGTGGGGCGTACCTTGGCTCCTTTGGCAGAGGCGTCTAGCTTTATGGTATTCGCTTCTCAATGTGCTGATCTCCTCGTTCCACCAGTATGCGGGCCTTTGGATTATGTTGTGCCTTTTCCTACACATAGCAGCATCGCAGCATTTGCTTATGTGCTTCACCATGGTTTCAGCCTGTCGGTCAAAGTTGATCGCACCATCTATGTTCCCATCCAACACGAGTTTGAAAGTTTCTTCATCGAAAGTTTCCACCTTCCATCCTTTTTTCCGCCATTTTTTTACGCTGGATCGAGTTTGTGTTTGTTTGCGGATTTCCAGCAAGATGGTCAGGTGATCGCTATGAGTGTAGAAATCGCACACCTTCCAATTTGCCGATCGAACCAGCGTGCTGCTGGCGAATGGTGTGGTCTGCCACATGTGTGACATAAATCGGCGGAAGCACACTCCTGCGTCACATGTGTGTGCGACAAACAGTTGAGACAGTGCTCATGTGCCTGGGCAACACGCTGGCGTTGCGTCGGTGACAACTCTTTGAAGAGCCCACAGTGCTGTAGTCGTTGTTTCCGGCGACATAGCGGGCATCGAATGCGACGCGACTCGGCTTGGGCGGATGGCGTTGATGGGGCTGCTCGTGAGCCATTACCACAAGCAGTAGTCGATGTAGTAGCATTGGTTGGGCGGGGCGTAGGAGTCGGCCCAGTAGTAGTATAAGTTAAGGTATCATCTTTGGATGATTGATTTTGCTACTCATTTTCGTATACTGGGTTATGTTGGAAATCGCTTTTGACTCATCTATTTTATTCTTCATTTTCTTATTCCTGGAATAACGTAAGAGTTTTGATGCTTTGCTGTCAAACGCAGCAACCCTGCATCAAGCACAAAGTAAATAGTGATGATGACGTTCACATTCCTGGAATTCCAACACATTAAATGCATAACGGTACTAATAATGTGGAAAAATACTGACGCTAGTTGACAGCGTCAGAAGGTTATGAGTAAATGCAAAATCATTGGATCAATTAATATAAAAGTGGCCATCAGCAAGTGGAGTTGAATCCTCATAAACTTAAAAGTTATATTCATCTATATTCAGTTGTATTCATCCATCTTTATAAACATTAATTAAACAATAAAATCTGTGTGAAACCACAAAAATATAATTGGCGCCCAACTCGCAGCAAATAAAAAAAATAAAGGACCATAGTGTCCTGAGAAGTTGCGCTCTACCGAAAAGGACCATAGAATCCTGAAGCTGTATTACATAAAATCCTGACTACTGTACTACCTGGAGGATCATATAACCTTTATAAGCTGTCCAACTCAATGCAGAAAAATATCTAATATAGGATAACGAAAAACTGTAAGTGATTTTTATACTCTCGCAACAATGTTGCTAACGAGAGTATTATAGTTTTGTTCACATAACGGTTGTTTGTAAGTCCTAAAACTAAAAGAGTCAGATATAGGGTTATATATACCAAAGTGATCAGGGCGACGAGTAGAGTCGAAATCCGGATGTCTGTCCGTCTCGTCCGTCCGTCCGTCCGTCTGTCCGTCCGTCCGTGCAAGCTTTTAACTTGAGTAAAAATTGAGATATCATGATGAAACTTGGTACACGTATTCCTTGGCTCCATAAGAAGGTTAAGTTCGAAGATGGGCAAAATCAGCCCACTGCCACGCCCACAAAATGGCGGAAACCGAAAACTTATAAAGTGTCATAACTAAGCCATAAATAAAGATATTAAAGTGAAATTTGGCACAAAGGATTGCATTAGGAAGGAGCATATTCGGAAGTAATTTTTTTGGAAAAGTGGGCGTGGCCCCGCCCCCTACTAAGTTTTTTTACATATCTCAGAAACTACTATAGCTATGTCAACCAAACTCTATAAAGTCGTTTCCTTCAGGCATTTCTATATACAGTTTAAAAATGGAATAAATCGGACAATAACCACGCCCACCTCCCATACAAAGGTTATGTTGAAAATCACTAAAAGTGCGTTAACCGACTAACAAAAAACGTCAAAAACACTAAATTTTACGGAAGAAATGGCAGAGGGAAGCTGCACCCAGGCCTTTTTTAAAAATTGAAAATGGGCGTGGCGCCGCCCACTTATGGACCAAAAACCATATCTCGGTAACTACTAGACCGATTTCAATGAAATTCGGTATATAATATTTTCTTAACACCCTGATGACATGTACGAAATATGGGTGAAATCGGTTCACAACCACGATATAAAGCTATTTTGAATTCCATCTGATGCCTTCTCTGTATAATACGAGTATAAACATTAGGAACCAATGATGATAGCGGAATAAAACTTTACAAAAATACGGTATTTGAAAAATATGTAAATGACGTATTATGAAATCTCGATTATCACTTTACCATGCGAGAGTATAAAATGTTCGGTGACACCCGAACTTAGCCCTTCCTTACTTGTTTAAAATACGTTTAAAGTGGACTTAAGTAAAATATGAAATTATAATTGATAATTAAACTGTGAAAAAGTTTGAAAATATTTCGAAAAAACACGTGTTCATAGCTTAACACATTGTCGGAATTTAAAGTAAAAATTTTGCTACATTTTCTGTAAAAATTGGTGACAGAAAATATTTACTCATTTTGGCTTATAAATAAATTTTAAAAGTTTTCTAAAGTGCGGGATATTGAAATAAAATAAATTATCGTGTTTCTTCTATACATTTGTATGAATAACTTTTTTTCGTTCTGACATTCCAAGTAGAAGTTCCTAAGTTTTCTTTAAGGAAAATTATCTTTGTGTTCTTTTCTCGCCGACAAAAAAATTTGTGAATTATAATTTTCCATTAAGATCTTTTTGATAATAAGAAGTACCAATATCTTTTTCAAGTAAATTCAGTCTTACCAAAGAAAATTGGTAAAATGAGTGTCAATGAAGAGCAGGTTCTGCAAATTGTTAACGAAACCAATGAGCGCACTAAGTTAGAATTTGCAAAACAGTTGCGTCAGTCAAATTTAGCAGTTTACAATTTACATCTACCGAGCGTAGAACCATATCTTCCGGTAGCTATAAATCCAATAATTCAAGATAATGCAAGTTTAGACTTGATTAAATCTTTACCTGAATTTAAAGGTGATTCCGCTTCTTACCCAGGTTGGCGAAGTGCTGCGCAATTCGCTATGAATTATTACAAAGAGGGCTCAGAGAGGTATTATCTTGCTATGGGAATATTTAGAAATTAAATTATCGAATCTGCTAACTCCACTCTTGCATCGTTTAATACTGTTCTTAATTTTAAAGCAATAATCGCTAGGCTTGACCAGACTTATTAAGATAAAAGACCGTTATACATATGTATTAGAGAATGAGTTAAGCGTTTTAAGGCAGGATAATTTGTCTCTCGCTGATTACTACAATAGAATAGACAAAACGTTATCTTTGATTATTAATAAGCAGATTATGACCTACAGCGGTAACAACGAGCTCCTAGCTGCTTTCAACGAACGGGCTAGAGAGAATGCTTTACGTGTCTTAATATCTGGCCTTCGAAGACCGTTATGTGATGTCTTATTTTCCGCTAGACCAAATCCATCATTCCATCAGCATTGGCAGTTGCGCCAATCATATACGTTATGAATTCGCAGAAGCATTTGCATTAGGTAACTTAAATAACCAGAATTTAGATAAACCTATCCCAATGGAAATTGAAAATGGTTCAAGCTTTTACAGACAACGTAATAATTCGCAAAGTTCCTTTTTACCTCAAAAGGTGTTTACCCCTAAATATAATTTAGAATCACAGAATCCAAATCCTGCTCCGCCAGTGGCATTTAAACGTAGTAATAATCGATTACTATCTGATCGTTCGCCGTTTCATAAGATACAGAAAGTTAATTTTATGCCGGAAGAAGCGTCATCTTCGAATGATTATGAACACCAATGCATTGATGATAATTATAATCAAAATGAAGAAGCTCACTATAATTATGATGAAGTTAATGTCGCGATTTCGGAATGTGAAGATGAAGTAAATTATTTAAAATAAAATCGCTCCTGCCGTTTATTACAAAAAAGAGAAAGAACGGTCAGGAGCTTCGCATTCTTATTGACACAGGTACATCAAAAAATTATATTAAGCCATTACCATTTATTCAAGGTAGTAAGGAATTAGAAAATAGTTTTAAACTTAAATCGATAAATGGTGGAAATGTCAATAATAAAAAATGCCAAATAAACATTTTAGAAAATACCTCAACGTTTTACTTGCGACCAAGCTTAATAAGTTTGACGGTATTATCGGGTACGATTTTTTAAAACAAATCGATGCGAAAATTGACACTGTTAGAGGGCATTTCTTTTATCGAAATGGTAAAGTTAAATTACATTTTCTTTCATGTAACACTGTAAATCTAATAACGATAACAGAAGACTCAGTACCAGTAAAATATCAGCCACAATTCCGTAAGATTATAAATAACAATTTGAATGCCTTTGCCGATCCAGAGAGAGCTTTGTCGTATAATACTAGTGTTCAGGCCCGTATCCGTACAACTACAGGAGATCCAATTTACACCAAAAGCTATCCATACCCGATATCAGTAGCTCCCTTTATTAACAATCAGATAAAATCGCTTCTTAAAGATGGTATCATCCAAGAATCTTGTTCACCTTACAATTCTCCTGTACACGTTGTTTCTAAAACAGGCGTTGATAAAAATGGAAAGCCTAATTTACGTATGGTAATTGATTTTAGAAAAATCAACGAAAAAACTATTCCTGATCGATACCCAATCCCGGATACGTCCGTTATATTAGCTAACCTAGGAAGTTCAAAATGGTTTACAACTTTAGACCTAAAATCTGGATTCCATCAAATTGTAATGAGCGAACAGGTCAGGCGGTGGATGGAGGATGGAGTCATGTGTAGAAGTTCACGCAAGTGAGGAAAGTTCTCTGATCACCATTCACTTGAGAGTGGCCAGAAACGATTCTTTTACATATGACTCAAGCAGCTCACGACTTCCGGTCTTTGACCAAGTATCCTCTGGGTAGCCTAAGAACATCCGTTCGAAGGCGAGCTAAAGCGAGAAGGCGAAACATCCCCATAGGGTTGTGCGCTGGGTTTGGGACCCGCCACGTAAAAAGCTCACCCCAATGAAAAACTACCAACAGCCTCAGCTATTATCCACAGCAAAAGAAACTGTTTTGAAAAGATCTGTGAAGAAGCGAATAAAGACCCCTGGGGAACTACTTATAAAATCTGTGTGTCAAAATTCCAAAGTAAGTGGCAGCAACCAAAATGCCCTCTGTTAATGAAGAAAGTCTCTAAAGGTTTTAATCCCAAAACCGAAAACAACCACCAGATGAATCTACATTTGTATATGCTCGACACAATGGGCAAAGTATACGAAAGCATAATAAGAAGTTGCAATCCAGGAATCCGTCGGACTATCAGAAAGACAAAGACAAAGATACATTGAAAGAAGTTGTCGCCACTGAAAACGGTGGTACAAAAAATATTGTGCGCTAATTACCCTGGATGTGAAGAACACATCCAACTCTGCCAAATGGACAAACATATACGAAGCCCTGTATGAAATACGTGCCCCTCAGTACCTCATAAATATCGTTATTTTGAAATTAGAAGGCTGATCTACGCACCAACAAAGGCACAAAGAGCTTCGAACTGGCTGAGCATAAAACAGAGGTAATGCTCATAAGCACCAGGAAAATTGAGGAAATAATATCTCTCACTATAGGAGAATGTTACTTCACAGCCATAGTTGAAGTGTTTAGGGGTAATATTGGACTCCAAACAGAAATTCAAGCAGCACTTGGCATGCACAGGAAGGAAGAGCATAATTCTATGGCAGCAATGGTGGCAAACCTAAACCAATGGACCGTGGACCGACAGACTTATACCTGACATCCACTCGTGGATAGACCAGACGACATGGGGACCTGCATTTTCACCTGACCCAAATATTAAGCGGGCATGGGTGTTTCAGAAACTGTTTATACAAATTTCAAAATGATGTCAATCCATTTTATTTGATGTGTACGGAATTCATAGAAGACACGTGTTTTTTCACTGTCCTCGGTTTTTAAACATAAGGAAAAAGCTAAAAACTGTAAATGTATGCATTTATGTGTCCGTCCTCTGGCAAGTGGAAAGCTGTTCGCGAAGCGGGATCTTCCATCATATCTAAATTAGGACAGTTCTTCTGTACAAGCGTCAGTCCGTCCGAGACGTAAAATGTCTTGTCACTCCCACGAAGTAATACCTTCTCTGGTGGTTCCAACCTGTTTGTCATTCCTTGTCTGATTCTATTCGAGCAAGTTTGGGTTCATCGGAGCAAGTAACTTTCGCCCCATCATCGTTGGGAAATTCGTCATATTGTTTGCGAACTCTAATAGAGCCTTACGGTGCTTATCACTTAGTTTTTACTGCGGTGCAGGAGCAACAAATCCAACAAAAATTAAGCTCATGGCAATTCGTGAAATAGTTAGGAGCAATCTCTTCGGACGGCCTTCACTCTTTCGTGCCACTGTGAAACTATGTGTTTTTTATCTTATTAATAGATTCAAGAGCTATTTTATATTTTACGCGATTTCTGGGTATTAAACACAATTTTTTATATATTTCAGCCCTTTTTGCTTTAACGCTACATTTTGGTTCCATCGTAAAGGAACTAAAAATTTATTCAACTGCTTGAAATTAAATTTGGTACAAAATTTTGCTCAAAACATAACAGCCCACAAAACTCCTCACATGCTCTTTCTGTTTGTTTTGTTTTTAAGTGCCGTTATTTTTAAAAATAATTCTTCTTCTTTAGTTAGCAACAGCGCGCCAGTCGTTTCTTTTTCGCGCTACGTGGTCCATCCAACGATGGATGTCTTTCTCTTCTTCTGCTTCCCATACCGGGTACTGCGTCTAATACTTTCAGAGCTGGAGTGTTTTCGTCTATTCGTACAACATGACCTAGCCAGCGTAGCCGCTGTCTTTTAATTCGCTGAACTATGTATGTCAATGTCGTCGTATATCTCGTACAGCTCATCGTTCCATCGAATGCGATATTCGCCGTTCCCACTGCGCAAAGGACCATAAATCTTTCGTAGAACTTTTCTCTCGAAAAATCTTCGAAAAGTTTGGTTTTTGTTCGTCGAGAAAGGACTTTTTTTTCAATTGCCTACTCAGTCCGAAGCAGCACCTGTTGGTAAGAGTTGTCCTGCGTTGGATTTCCAGGCTGACATTGTTGGTGGTGTTTATGCTGGTTCCCAACTATACGAAACTATCTACAACTTCAAAGTTAGTGACGTGAGAGCCAAGTCGCGAGTGCGACGACTGTTTGTTTGATGCAGGAGATATTTCGTCTTGCCCTCGTTCACTACCAGATCCATTTGCCTTGCTTCCTTGTGGAGAAAGCAGAACTAACGGCGCGGGTGTTGTGGCCGATGATATCAATATCATCGGCATACGCCAGCAGATGTACACTCTTAGAAATCATTGTACCTGCTCGTTCTGCAGCTTTGAAATCGACGAAGAGGTGGTGTGTGTCGATTTGTCCTTTCACGGGTATTTTCCAAGATTTGGAGCACGGTGAATATATGGTCGGTTGTTGATTTGCCAGGTCTAAAGTCACACTGATAAGGTCCAATCAGTTTATTGACCTTATACGCGATGTTAAGGAGACTTATCCCACGGTAGGTGGCGCAGATTGTGGGGTCACCCTTTTTGTGGGTTGGGCAGAGCACACTTAAATTCCAATCGTTGGGAATGCTTTCGTCCGACCATATTTTACAAAGAAGCTGATGCATGCTCCTTGTCAGTTCGTTGCCGCCGTGTTTGAATAGCTCGGCCGGTAATCCATCGGCACCCGTCGCTTTGTTGTTCTTCAAGCGGGTAATTGCTATTCGAACTTCTTCATGGTCGGGCAATGAAACGTCTGCCCCATCGTCATCGATTGAGGAACCGGGTTCGAGTTCTCCTGGCGTTGTACTTTCACGGTCATTCAGCAGGCTGGAGAAGTGTTACCTCCATAATTTAAGTATGCTCTGGGCATCGATGACTAGATCATCATTTTGGGTTCTACAAGAGTATGCTCCGGTCTTGAAACCTTGTGTAAGCCGCCGCATCTTTTCGTAGAATTTTCGAGCATTACCCCTGTCGGCCAGCTTATCAAGCTCTTCGTACTCCCGCATTTTGGCCTCTTTCTTCTTCTGTCTACAAATGCGTCTCGCTTCCCTCTTCAACTCTCGGTATCTATCCCATCCCGCACGTGTAGTGGTCGATAGTAACGTTGCGAGTTAGGCAGCCCGTTTACTCTCCGCTGCGGCATGGCACTCCTCGTCGTACCAGCTGTTCTTTTGCATTTTCCGAAAACCAATAGTTTCGGATTGCAGCTTCTCGACGTCAAATCTTCCTTGTGTTTGTTGACGTGCGACGGGTGCGAATCTTGGCTGCAACAAGAGTCGATGTTAGGACCTCGGAGCGTACGCACGCCTAGAACACTGGAGACGTGTCTTCCATCTGACCACAGCATGATCGATCTGGATGGTGGCTTTTCGATCCGGAGACAGCCAGGTAGTTTGATGTATTTTCTTGTGCTGGAATCTAGTACTACAGATAACCATATTTCGGGCCCCGGCGAAGTTGATCAGCCTCAACCCATTTGGGGATGCCTCGTAGTGGAGGCTGAATTTACTGAAGAAAGAATCGTACTCGGCGACGGAGTCTCTCTCCCCCCACGAATCCCACACCAAACTTGCGCTCCTTTATATGACCACTGTAGTAAAGCCACAAGGACCTACTCCTCTCTTTCCTTGTCCCGTCCATCGCATTTCTTGGATGGCCGTGATGTCAGCCTTTATTTTCCCGATGACATCATCCAGCTGGGCATCGGCACCTTCCCAATTAAGGGTCCGGACATTCCAGGTGCATGCCCTGATATCGTAGTTGTTATTTCGTTTGCCATGGTCGTCATCAAAAGGGGCTCTCATCCGAGGCTTGTTGTTCCTTTTCGTTGGGGGTGATTTTTGCGTGGCGGGTCCCAAACCCAGCGCACAACCTTTGTGGGGGATGTTTCGCCTTCTCACTTTAGCTTCGCCTTCGAACGGATGTTCTTAGGCTACCCAGAGGATACTTGGCCAAAGACCGGAAGTAGTGAGCTGCTTGAGCCATGTGTAAAAGAATCGTTTCTGGCCACTCCCAAGTGAATGGCGATCAGAGAACTTTCCTTACTTGCGTGAACTTCTACACATGACTCCATCCTCTGCTGCTACTGCCACAATCTAGGAACCATTAAATTCGACAGCTTTTTCGGGAGATGGATCGCATCTCTGAAAGGAAACCCAACAAACAGAAAAACCAAGGTCAAATATGTAAAGTCATAGGTGAAAATCTAAATGATAAATTTATTAATAGAGCAGATTTTGATGCAGAAGCTTGTGGTAGAAGGCGACTAAGTAGAGACTTTAGTCGCCAAAGGATATCAGTTTTTGCAGTCTCCCGTCATTAGGAAAAGACAACTTCACTCATTCAGTAGCAATAGACTACAAAGAAATTACGATAATCTAAATTAGGTCCAATATACCAACAGGCAAACAATTTATTTTCCATTTCTCAACTTACCGCCTCCCGAGAATGATAGAAATGAAAACTACACAGCAGATTATTTATATTCAATTTACAATATACATTTTCATTTTCACAGCTTCTTCTTAAGGGGGTATTCGACTCTAGGAGCATGAATTTCAGGTAATTTTTAAAGTGTCGTAAAAAAAGGCAATTAATATTTTTACTATACATTTTTTATGGTGTTTTTATTGATATCTTAAGAATATCTTAAGAAATTTTACAGAAAAATATTAAAAAATAAAAAAAATAGAGGGGGGGAGAGAAAGGTGTAAAAAAAATTGGCGCATCCTGGTGACATTGATCCTGACTCTCCTGGTGGTTTGAAAAAAAAATCAAAAGAAATTTTCAATTAGTAAGGATGTTGTTATAGTCCCTACCTCAGGGAACACGAAAAAAATTTTTTTTTGAAAAATGGCGACTGCCTGAAAATAAAAAAAATTTTTTACGCTTTTTTTTGAAATTCCTGATTTTTTTTTTAAATATTAAAAACAAAAGTTTTGACACGATGCTTATAGGGACGACAAAGAATTATATAAAGACACACAAAATTTCAAGTAAATCGGGTGTATAGAACTTGAGGTAATGCCGGTACCGTGTGGAAAAAAGTAGTTTCGAGATACGGCCGAACCGGGCTAGGTACTGCGTCACTAAAGTAACTGTAGCTCTTAAAATAATTTTAATTTTTAAAAATTCTTTTGAAGAATAAGGGTCTAAACTTTAAATATATGAAAAAAAATCGAATTTTTCAAAATTCTAGAGTAGAATACCCCCTTAACAAAATCATTCGCCGAAGCCTAACTAATAAAATACAATTCGTTGCCTCTGCAAGTATTAATCGCCCACCTTACACAAATGAGTAAGTCAAGCGTATGTGTGTGTTTGCGTACTAGCTCTGGAACGTTCCAGACATTTTTAATTAAATTGCTGGAAAGACTCTTTCCAATTTCTTGCATTATTACTCGGGTGTACAGTTTGCATTAATCCCAAAACGAAAAAGTTTTAGCCACGACGCAAAATGGGAGGCAGGAGTGCGGAGAATAGATGAATACTGCGAAAGCGATAAAAGTAGAAATTAATAACAGAGGAAAGCAGAATGATTTGTTTTTATTTTTGTTGTAATATAGTGCTATGAGATAGTGTAGTCTAAAAAAAATAGCAAGTGGTCATAATAATCTGGCGAAGTTGGGAGGCTGTGTCTACAAGTTGTACCAAAAAAGAATGCCGGTGCGACAATAAAGGAAATTTTGTGGAAATTTTTGAACATTCGTTATACCCCAAACCTATAGATTATTTATTGACCCAAATCTTACAAAATCGGAGCTATGAACTTTGATTTTAAGCAATGTACTCATAAACATCAATGCTTAAACGAGCGGCAACTTATAAACTCGTAGAAGTGTCCAAGCCCCGCTTGAACAGAACAGGTAGCACAAGTAGTAGTCACAACCTCCTTCGAAATATTGTGAAACCAAGTCTCATATAAGCAAAGGGTTTTTAAGAACTCTGAGTTGTGAAAACCAAGGCTTCAAGGAAAATTTCTAAAGCCAATAAAAGTGGCGTAAGAACTCGATCAAATCAGAGACTTATTGTCAAAATATATCTAACCTGGCTTAAAATGAAATTAGTATAGAAATATCGGATAAGGTACCACCCAGTAAAATAACTTAAGGGAAACTTAAATTTAAGACAATTATTGGAAAGGTTCAGTAGAGTATTGAAAGTATACGTCCCAAGAACTTACAGAATATGTGCAAAAGAAAAGTTATATATCCCACCAGATGGGCTGATATAAAGATAAGAGTCAAAAACCGAAATCGGAGATTTCTACTTTAATAATTCGTATCTCATGAAAGTCCAGAGATGGGGTTTATCTCATCAAAAAAGCACGAAATTTTATATAATTAGTTCGGTGCTCAGAGCTCTGGAAGTTAAGATCTGTGGTTTGGCAATTCAAAGGGGAGCTAAAAGTGAAGAGCTGTCGATTGTCACCACAGAGAAGTTCTTGTAACTGCTAATGGTATGTCTAGAACTAGATAGATGACTTGAGGTTTTTCTAGTTTTAATTTTGGTTTATATAAGTAGTCCTTTTTTATGAACTCCCAGACCAAAATAATCAGATCTGAACTTCCCAAGAACCATAATTTTAACGCTCAATTTGAACTGGGTTGTCGAGGTGTAGTTAACTTATTCTGCCCTGATAGTCCTTTTTGAACTTGGAAAGAGCGATCAGCTCTCGGCTAAAAACACTGAACTTCCGAGAGTATTTGTGAAATTAAGAATCCAAAAACGATAATTTGTACCCTCAATTTAACCTGGGACGTCGAAGTCTGATTAACTTATTCAACCCTCATAGTCCTTTAGCATGGAATGTGTTTTCTGAGAAAAAGGTATGAGCTCTCGACTGAGTACATTGAACTTCCTAGAGTAACTGTGAAATAAAGAGTTCAAAAACCCTAATTTTATCCTTCAATTTGACCTGCGTTTTTCATGGTCCGGTTAACTGATTCGATCTTAATAGTTTATCACCGTGGCATGTGAATTTATTCGAAAAAGTGATCAGCCAAGAAGGCTGCAAAAATTGGACTTCCGAGAGTAATACAAGAACTACAATATTTACCGTCAATTTTACCTGGCTTACCGAATCCATTTAACTCATTTGACTCAAGAAACATAATTCTTTATCATGGAATGTGAATTTATTTGAAACAGTTAGCACGTCTTGGTTGAGGGCATGGAACTTCTGGGGGTATTTGTGAAATAAATAATCACAAAAACATAATTTGAGCCATTTATTTGGTTTGGGTTTAGTTAACCCAACACTCTGACAGTCCCTTACTATGAAATGTGAATATATTGAAAACAGTGATCATCTCTTGCCTGCGAACATTGAACTTCCGAGAGTATCTGTGAACTAAATGGTAAAAATCTTAAATTAAAAAATGAAGGACCTACCAAATTTTGCTAAATTTATTACGAGAATACTAATATTAAATGACTACATATTCTCAATTTACATGTAACTGTTTAATATACCATATATAGCACAATTTAAGACCTTTGAGGCCTTAAATTGCCTACATTTATGGTATTTTGGCTTCACTAAGCTTTTGTATCGTTTCTGGTTTCTTACCTACCACCTTACTCTTATAATTCCAAACAATTCGCTCATCCCTCTCTTAACTCCGGTCCATTTGAATATCTTCTAAACTTTGCTTTGAAGTTATTACAATGCAAAAGACGGAATAAACATGGCAGTCTTGCTTTGCACACAAGCGACCATTGCGCCGCACTGTGGACGTATGTAAGTATGGAGCGTTTAGTTAAAACTCTATACGCCTTGTTAGTGCTATTAAAAAGTTTTACGTGCAGCAATCAAAACAGCTCGGCCGCCATTATGAGCGTATGCAAACACATCTTTTCAAACTAACTTACACTTACTTAAAGTATACTTAAATCGTTTAAATTTGCATTGCTTTCTACGTCTGCGGCACAAACTTCGCTCGTGAATTAAATCTGTCAAAGCGCATGTTTCTTTAGCTAAAATCGGATCGGTCTTAAGTGGGTCAAAATTTGTAGAGTTGGCCAAAGGGAATAGAAGTAAAACGCCTGGAAGATTTTTTTTTGATCACTAGTCACTGTGCTGACTTAAAAGTTCGATCTACAGGAGTTCTATTTTTGTGTCTTCACAACAGACTGCAAATAGTATTCCCAGTGCGATCTTCGCGTCAGTAATCGAACATACTTAACCTAATATAACCTAACGTATGCCGTTGATGGTGCCTAAGATTGCTCCTAAATCCCAACTTCACCTGCGATTTGAGCTTCTCCGTTTTAGTCCTTTTATGCTCTAGCTAGTCTCTTGATAAGATGCACTAAATATAATATTATTAAATGTATTTAAGACAGTGACTCTGTTCCATCTGTTCTCGTCCCTACTTATTTCCGCCACTCAAATGCTCTCAGCTAAATTACCAACCAGGGGCACAACCCAGACCGAAACTCCGAGCGAGATGAAGTAAATATTCATCAGCGGTACAAAACACAACATCTAAGAAAGACAGGCCGACAAATTAACGGGGAAAAAACAGAAATAATGTTCGAAATGCTGCGGGTATTAGAAAAAATAAATTCAATTCGTTGCAAGATATGATGGCAGCGAAGCGTGAGCGAAAAATTTATGCTGGCAAAGAACAGAGGAACCGGTAAATTCAATGAAATTGTTGTAGAGGAGAGAAGGTCAACTCATTTCATTTGTATGCGTGGATCTATAAGCTTCTGTGTTGCGGCAAATGAGTTGGCAGCAAACAGATGCCAGGAAACAGAGAATATGACATAGGTGGTGTGAAGAAGCCGATGGTTGAGACAAATGAATTAGCGCGGCTGTGAATAAATAATTAAATGAGCTGGCGAGTGATTACATGTGGGTCATAGCGAAAAGGCGAATAGATAAACATACATTTTTCGCTGATGATGTTTACTGGCTAAGAGTGAATCTTCGACAGACTGCACAGTGGGGTGAGGTAAGGAAGAAGTTGCTTACAAAATATGAAATTAATTTTATTATTATTATTTTTATTTAAGAAAAGTCACAAATTTTTTTAATGTTTTCTGTTTAAAAATATGTTATGTAAATGAATTTTTTGTAAAAAAATTTTATTCTTTTAATTTATATAAAATAATTGTGGCTAACTAAAAAAATAGCGACTTAAATATCAAATACAATTTTTAAAAAGCTCTTTCTTCACACATTCAAACTGTGCGCCTTGTGTAATAACAAAGTCCAACTCCGTCAATTTAGTGACAGGTGTTGCTTAAAATGGAATTGAATAAGCAGCTGTTGCTTCAGATAATTCTCTAGCTCAACTGTTGTGAGTTGACATTTGGCAGCTTAAATGCAATAAGAAATTAAATAAATTATTTATGAAGTCATCGCCGAGACGGGCGAAAGAACAAAGAAGTGAGTTTATTAAAATGTAAGCAAGCGATGTCATAGGCAGTGAAGTCGGCGAAAAACGATGACAAATCGTAGTAGTCACAAAATGTACATATAAGAGAGTAGACGGAATACCACTATAGACGTTATACACTAGCGATCATATATTAGCGGTCAAACAAACACCAATAACCAAATGAAATTATTCTAATAAAATATATGTGTGTACAATTATAGCAGTTAACAACGAGACGATATTATTTATTTTGAAATAAGTGGCAACGCTGTAATTTATTTTTAATTTTACTGAATAATTATAAAAGCAATATTATACGCAAAATTAATTTAAATATTTTAAACCAAAGCAGTAAGCAAGATTTGTAAAAAACTATGCGGCAACACTATTTTAACATTTTTTTTCAAAAAATTAAGTTATAACATTTTGTTTCCCGCATTAATATTAAAATAGTTAATTAGTTAAAAAATTTCACATATTACAAATACTACGTCAACTCTAAAAATTTAATTACTGAATTTTTTCAACTGTTTAACGAAATTGTAACCTTTAAAGTAGTTAACGGCGATGCTATTAAATGAAATAACTAGTATGAAATAGGTGGTAGGTCAACACCCTTTCAAAGTTATCATCAGAAAATTGAGAAGAACATTAATACTTTGTTTATATATTAATATTTGATCATAAATGGTTTTAATTTAAAATTATGAAATAGTCAATCTAAAAATTTATTTACTGATTTTTTCTAATTACACCAGTTAATAATATCTTCATATTATTTGCAAAATCTGTGTGTAAATTTCGAACAAAAATAGTAAGAATTTTAAATTAAACTTTTTTCTTTCGTTTGCCACATTACTATCGGGTGATTTTTTAAGAGCTTGATAACTTTTTTTAAAAAAAAAACGCATAAAATTTGCAAAATCTCATCGGTTCTTTATTTGAAACGTTAGATTGGTTCATGACATTTACTTTTTGAAGATAGTTTCATTTAAATGTTGACCGCGGCTGCGTCTTAGGTGGTCCATTCGGAAAGTCCAATTTTGGGCAACTTTTTCGAGCTTTTCGGCCGGAATAGCCCGAATTTCTTCGGAAATGTTGTCTTCCAAAGCTGGAATAGTTGCTGGCTTATTTCTGTAGGCTTTAGACTTGACGTAGCCCCACAAAAAATAGTCTAAAGGCGTTAAATCGCATGATCTTGGTGGCCAACTTACGGGTCCATTTCTTGAAATGAATTGTTCTCCGAAGTTTTCCCTCAAAATGGCCATAGAATCGCGAGCTGTGTGGCATGTAGCGCCATCTTGTTGAAACCACATGTCAACCAAGTTCAGTTCTTCCATTTTTGGCAACAAAAAGTTTGTTAGCATCGAACGATAGCGATCGCCATTCACCGTAACGTTGCGTCCAACAGCATCTTTGAAAAAATACGGTCAATGATTCCACCAGCGTACAAACCACACCAAACAGTGCATTTTTCGGGATGCATGGGCGGTTCTTGAACGGCTTCTGGTTGCTCTTCACCCCAAATGCGGCAATTTTGCTTATTTTAGCCATTCAACCAGAAATGAGCCTCATCGCTGAACAAAATTTGTCGATAAAATATTCCGGCCAGAAAAAGTTGCCCAAAAATTGGACTTTCCGAATGGACCACCTAAGACGCAGCCGCGGTCAACATTTAAATGAAATTATCTTCAAAAAGTAAATGTCATGAACCAATCTAACGTTTCAAATAAAGAACCGATGAGATTTTGCAAATTTTATGCGTTTTTTTTTAAAAG
>NC_052501.1:55604868-55636239 GCF_016617805.1 Bactrocera tryoni | reverse complement strand
TAATGTATATAATACAATAATATGTCATTAAATATAATAAAATTATATTACTCATGTCTCCGCAAAAAAAAACATAAATATATCCTTTTTTTGCCTTTAAATTCTCATATGGATCATACTCATAGATCTAAAATGAAGTTTTTGGAGTTCCTCTGCAAATTTTAGTTGACTTTCCATTGATTCTCCCAAAAACAAAATTGTATATAAGATAATAATAGATTTAAGTAAAAATTAAAAATATTCTTACCTGTGCGGATGTGAACTTGCTTTTTTGTTTGTTATTTCAATTTATGATATGCATATGTACATATATATATATATATATATATTATTACATTTTTTTAAACACACGTTTTTACTTTCACTTCACACCGTGTTTTAAAAACTTTGGGGTCACCAATTTGTTTAAATATCAACACGAAGGTTTCGGATTTAAAATAGTACTCAGCTCTGGTTGCCCAGAGCTCTTTTATTTATAGACTTTATTATCCTAACTCGTGTATGCACCACATGCAGAGTACATATACATACATATTATATCTTACTACTAATATACTGTACATACCGACAGTATGTACACATATCATAAACATATGCATCAATTGCGATCATTTACATTGCATATATTAAATACTACAGTCTCTAATCAATATACCCGAAATGAACACTTATTACAGTGCTGATAGCAATGGGTACTTGTAGATACATATCTAAATTCGAGACTAGATTCGTATGTGCTGGCGATATTGAACATAAATTTATATAACATGATATAACATGATATCTGTTTCTATACAGATTTATAAAAATTTGGTAATATAAGATTTCAATAAGCTTTTATAAATTAATAGAGGACCCGTCCACGCTTCACTGTGGCTGTATTGATTTCTCTTAGTTGGATTATAACTATTAGTTAATTTGATATGGCATTTTTGTGAAGCAACTTGTGTCAGTTTACAAAAAAATTGATCTTAAAATATTTCTTGTGTTAATAAAGCATTGCTTTTCTGGGGAAAATACTGTTGAATTTGGGCTCAGGGAAATCCTCCGTTGAAAAGATACTTGCTAAGCTGGAAACAGGCGAAATTAGCAAAGTAGGTGCCTCGCAAGTTCATAATCCAACAAAAACAACGAATAACTGATTCTGAGAAGTGTTTAAGTTCTCTTTAATCGTAATAAAACCGAATTTTTGCGTCGGTGTATGACAATAGAAACATAGCTCCATCATTTCCCACTGAGGTCCAATCGACAGTCATTCTAGTGGACTCCACGCCGGTTCTTAGGCGTGGAAAGACGAAAAAGGCGGCTGGAAAGGTTATGACATCAGTCTTTTGTGATGCCAGCGGTATAATACATAATCAACAACTCATTACTGAGGCAGTTATAATCCATTTCACTGCGTATTTAGTTGAAGTTCTTTTCTACTATTTCAAATACTTAGTAAATGTATTATTTACTAGCTGACCCCGCAGCCGTTGTCCTGTGATAAATTATGTGTTTTGAAATTAAAAGAAAGTTGAATTTATATTGTGTTGGAAATCATTTATTTCCGATTTCTCCACATTTTTTTTTTTCAATGTAACGCAGCTTGATAAACAACATGTTTTGGTTTCTGTTCCGGTGCGTAAATGTACAGAAAATATGGTTTTCCAGCTCGTGAGCACGCCACGTATATCTGGCCGTGTGAAAAACATGGCATTTTCAAATTTATGCCACACACTATGCGATTATCCTTGTGTCCTGTTGATTGCATCTCAAATGCAATTTTCACTGGAAACGGAATACGTTTTAATTTAGAAATCACGGCTTCGCATTTGCCCGTGCACTCAAGGGATCTTAGTTACGATAATTTAGCCATTGTCTGAACATTCGTGATGAGTTCGTCTTTCGTGAAATGATAAACGGTAGATGAAATTGACATCAAACCACAGGAAGTATCAACCGGAATTGACCCATTTCCAATTTTAAGCGAATTCGATGTAAAATGTCTTCGGCAATCTCATTTTTGTTCGTATCCCATAATTGACGCGGATTTTTAAGGTGATATGCCGAAATGATCATCGCGAAAAGTGTGCGAACTTCATTTGCATTCGAAGTAGCTATCGCATCGTCCATAGTTTGATTCTAGTGATTATCATGTTCCACTAATTGTAATTTCTGGCTTGCTTCTCAAAAAGTTGCTCACACCGTACCATTCACACTACGCAATGACTCAAATGAAGGTAGCAGCAATCGTCTTTTTTCGGGTGGATTTTGTAAATTTGTCCTTATGCATTAGTTGAGAAAACACCTGGAAGTCCATCTACTGGTTGGCCTTGCTATCTGCCTAACTATTTCTTCGGTAATGCATTCCATGTATAATATCAAGGCATTTCCGAATATAGCAATATTCCTGCAAACGGATCACTGATGAAAGTTGAGACAAAACTCGTCAATGATAATTTTGTTGCTGGTAGTGTTTCCACTGATTGGAATGTTTTCTCCGGGTTGAAATACACCCTTTGGCCATTCTCCAAATTAACTGCGAGACGCACAACAGTCGGAAAACGTTCATGAATTGCAAAAGTAAATATCCTACAAAGCTCTTTATTGCAGTTCACGTATCGACCGTATCGTTCAAGACCAATAATCGCCAGGTTGCTTCCTTTGGTGACGTACTTACAAAAGTATTTTGTCGATTTCACCAAACTGCAATACTCAACATTTATATGAGTTTTGAATGTGAATTAGACAATAATGGCGAATATGCTAGGTTCCATGTGTCGTCAACTTCGATATTCACTCTTCTAAATTAAATGCTGAATGTTTGCCATTGTCGTCTGGTGAGCGATGCGGATACAGTGGATATCCATCATTCCCAGTTTGCGTTTCTGAAAGAAAAGGCCTGGATAGAGTTTCGTGCATTTATTGTCAGACACGCAAACTAAAGCGGGATTGTGGTGTCCGCAGGGTCTATGAACCATATTAGTGTTCACCACCTCGCATAATTTTGGATCAATCTCTGGATCACGAATTTCCGCAGATTCCGATTGACCGCGATTCATAATTCTATACGTATGTCACCGCATCCTGGGAGTACTCGGTCATGTGTCTTGGGCTACCAATATACATATATTGGTGGCATCGTAACAAATTTCAATCTGTAATTGATCACTTTGTGTGAAACACACATAACGTTTTCACTGAATAATTTTCAATATTTTTTTTTAAATAGCCGGAATAAAGAGAGCAAACGACAAATTTAAACACTTCAAATAATTGAAAAACAAAACAAACAAAATTGAAAAAAAAATTTTTTGTATGAAAAAAAGTTACTTTTTGGAATTTTCCAATTTTACGACTTTTCCTCACGAAAAGCACGCTTTTTTTATTTCTAAATTTTCCCCGATCTACAGCGAACAACCTCTGAAAATTTCATCAAGATTGGTTCAGCCGTTCTCGAGTCTTAGCGTTAATAACAAACAAACATTCATTCGTTTGTATGGGAAAAAGAAAAGGGCTCTCTTTAAGGGTTTTCCGGCAATTATTCGAACTTTTCTCGCCGTAAAAACCATCTTTGAACCTCAACGAACATTTAGAGAAAAAAATTGGCCAAATTGGTCTAGGCGTTGTTGAGTTACATATGCGATGATGATTTTCGATTCATTTTTATATACATACATACATACATACATATGTATGTACATTTTATATAGTATATACATACATATATACATGTAAGATTAGGAAGAATCTGTTTAAAATTGAACGCATATATTCAAACGATTCCTACAAACATGAATTTTGAGCAACTGCTTATTATTTGAAATATAACTTTTGTACTTATGAGTTATATTAAATTTTGATATAGAGAGATAAAAAGTATCCTAGGTCCTTACCTCTAAGCTACCTCTCCACCAATTTTCAGCCAAATCGGCTGATACTCAAATATTAAAACAAAAAAGTGAGGATTGTTCTTCCGAATTACTATTGATAGTAGGGGAGCCCGGAGTGCTAAATTAGCAGTTACTGGAGCGTCATTGAGACTTACTAGATGGTCAAGATAACGTTTAAAAAAAAAAAGAAAGTCTATGTGAAGTTTTCCATTTTAGTGGGGAAAAGAGCGGGTAATTATTTTCAAAAATGTAAAAAAAAAACAGTCACATAAAAATACTCAAGCGCGTCAGTCATTTATGGCATATACGCGCATTGTATTTCTGATAGTCGATATATATTAATCTGACAATTAATTCAAGGTTGAGGGCCGTAATGAGAGGTTAAAAAGATTTTCAAAGCGAATGTTAATGAACCTCTAAAAAGTGTGCCATTTCAAATTCTGACAATTTCGACGTGGCCAAAGGTCTTTTATTGATTTTAAAAGTTGTAAAAAAAAAAGTGACCTTGAGATACTCGAGCGCGTCAGATTTTTATGCAGGGGGATGAACTTGATGCCAGAGTCTTCCCAAAAGATAATCTGACAATTATATAGAGGCATATCGTTAATCTGACGGTTTAAAAGTGGAAGAATTCTGTTTGGTTCTTGTTTTTGTTACAGGATGTAATAAAAGCAGTGTATATGTACATATATGTATACATATGTATAGAAAATTTAATAATTTATTTATATGAAAATAGAAAAAATAAAATTAAAAAAAAACATGTAAATTTTCGTCATTCGAGTCATCGTCGAAGTTGGTTTCCACTTCTTGAACTTCCTCGTCATTTTGCATTTCTGTAACCAAGAAAAAATTTGAAACTTTACAATTTTTTACTTCTTTTATGACAGTATAGTCTTCAAAAAAACATTTACCTGCATCAGAAGTATCTCCTAAAATATTAGGTGTTATGACGATGTCCTCGTATGCTTCAGGAAGTTGGTTTCCAACAAACCAGATCGGCTCCAACTTTCCATCCACGTTTTTCCATCCGTAATCTGTTGGCGACAACTCCGTAAGAATACGATTGTGCGCGTTCCTCCACAAACACGCAATATACTTCGTTCGCAGTAAATGTTGTTGTAGTTCTGATCGGCAGGGTGGTAAGTTGCAAGCGTCATAGTTACGCACATTTAATGAGAAGGGTTGAGACGTATCCTACGTACCTTGTACGTTTTATGAAAAATTTCCATTCTAGCACTATTGACATCAGATAGCTTTTTTAATCCGTACAAATGGCAGATGAAAGATTCTACAGTAGGAGATAATGCTTCAATATCATAATCTGTAGAACCCAAGTTTGCAAATACTTTTTGCATAGTCGTAGATCCCATTAAAATGTCAAAAGGTCTTTTTTTTCCTCGCCTGTAAAAAGCTGGGTTGTAATCACATCCCGTCAGTGCATGCAGAGCTGGTAGTGCTTGTGACACAAGTGGGCCTAATTTCTCAAAAAGAGTGGAAATGTCGATATATCGGCGTGCATTACCTACTCCGAGATCAAATCAGACTTTTACCGAAGACTTCATATGTTCCATATTCTTCTTCTTCTTAATTGGCGTAGACACCGCTTACGCGATTATAGCCGAGTTAACAACAGCGCGCCAGTCGTTTCTCCTTTTCGCTACGTGGCGCCAATTGGATATTCCAAGCGTAGCCAGGTCCTTCTCCACTTGGTCCTTCCAACGGAGTGGAGGTCTTCCTCTTCCTCTGCTTCGCCCGGCGGGTACAGCGTCGAATACTTTCAGAGCTGGAGTGTTTTCGTCCATTCGGACAACATGACCTAGCCAGCGTAGCCGCTGTCTTTTAATTCGCTGAACGATGTCAATGTCGTCGTATATCTCGTATCATCGTTCCATCGAATGCGATATTTGCCGTGGTCAACGCGCAAAGGACCATAAATCTTTCGCAGAACTTTTCTCTCGAAAACTCGCAACGTCGACTCATCAGTTGTTGACATCGTCCAAGCCTCTGCACCATATAGCAGGACGGGAATTATGAGCGACTTATAGAGTTTGGCTTTTGTTCGTCGAGAGAGGACTTTACTTTTCAATTGCCTACTCAGTCCGAAGTAGCACCTGTTGGGAAGAGTTATCCTGCGTTGGATTTCCAGGCTGACATTGCTGGTGGTGTTAATACTGGTTCCTAAATAGACGAAATTGTCTAAAACTTCAAAGTTATGACAGTCAACAGTGACGTGAGTGCCAAGTCGCGAGTGCGACGACTGTTTGTTTGATGACAGGAGATATTTCGTCTTGCCCTCGTTCACTGCCAGACCCATTTGTTTTGCTTCCTTGTCCAGTCTGGAGAAAGCAGAACTAACGGCGCGGGTGTTAAGGCCGATGATATCAATATCATCAGCATACGCCAACAGCTGTACACTCTTATAAAGATGGTACCTTCTCTACTAAGTTCTGCAGCTCGAACTATTTGCACTCCAGAAGCAGGTTGAAAAAGTCACACGATAGGGAATCGCCTTGTCTGAAACCTCGTTTGGTATCGAACAGCTCGGAGAGGTCCTTCCCGATTCTGACAGGAGCTCTTCGTGTTGCTCAGCGTCAGTTTACACAGCCGTATTAGTTTTGCGGGGATACCAAATTCAGACATCGAAGGCATAGAAGGCAGCTCCTTTTCGTGCTGTCGAAAGCAGCTTTGAAATCGACGAAGAGGTGGTGTGTGTCGATTCTCCTTTCACGGGTCTTTTCCAAGATTTGGCGCATGGTGAATATCTGGTCAGTTGTTGATTTTCCAGGTCTAAAGCCACATTGATAAGGTCCAATCAGTTTGTTGACGGTGGGCTTTAATCTTTCACTCAATACGCTCGATAGAACCTTATATGCGATGTTGAGGAGGCTAATCCCACGGTAGTTGGCGCAGATTGTGGGGTCTCCTTTTTTATGGATTGGGCATAGCACACTTAAATTCCAATCGTTGGGCATGCTTTCGTCCGACCACATTTTAAAAAAAAGCTGATGCATGCTCCTTATCAGTTCTTCGCCGCCCTGTTTGAATAGCTCGGCCGGTAATCCATCGGCCCCCGCCGCTTTGTTGTTCTTCAGGCGGGTAATTGCTATTCGAACTTCTTCATGGTCGGGCAATGGGACGTCTGCTCCATCGTCATGGATTGGGGAATCGGGTTCGCCTTCTCCTGGCGTTGTGCCATTCAGCAGGCTGGAGAAGTGTTCCCTCCATAATTTAAGTATGCTCTGGGCATCGGTCACTAGATCACCTTTGGGGGTTCTACAAGAGTATGCTCCGGTCTTGAAACCTTCTGTAAGCCGCCGCATTTTTTCGTAGAATTTTCGAGCATTACCCCTGTCGGCCAGCTTATATCATACTCACGCATTTCGGCCTCTTTCTTTTTGTCTGCAGATGCGTCTCGCTTCCTTCTTCAATTCTCGGTATCTACGCACGTGTTGTGGTCGATCGTAACGTTGCGAGGTAGGCAGCCTGTTTTCTCTCCGCTGCGGCGCGGCACTCCTCGTCGTACCAGTTGTTCTTTTGCACTTTCCGAAAACCAAGGGTTTCGGATGCAGCTGTACGTAAGGAGTTTGAAATGCCGTCCCACAGTTCCCTTATACCGAGTTGTTGATGAGTGCTCTCAGAGAGCAGGAGTGCAAGCCGAGTAGAAAATCGTTCGGCAGTCTGTTGTGATTGCAGCTTTTCGACGTGGAACCTTCCTTGTGTTTGTTGGCGTGCGTTTTTTGCTGCACAGAGGCGGGTGCGAATCTTGGCTGCAACAAGATAGTGGTCCGAGTCGATGTTAGGACCTCGGAGCGCACGCAGATCTAAAACACTGGAGACGTGTCTTTCGTCTATCACAACATGATCGATCTGGTTGGTAGTTTTTTGATCCGGAGACAGCCAGGTAGCTTGATGAATTTTTTTGTGCTGGAATCTAGTACTACAGATAACCATATTTCGGGCCCCGGCGAAGTCGATCAGCCTCAACCCATTTGGGGATGTTTCCTCGTGGAGGCTGAATTTACCGATCATAGTGCCAAAGATACCTTCTTTGCCCACCCTGGCGTTAAAGTCGCCAAGCACTCATAAAAGGCATCTTTGGTCACATCGTCCTTCTCATCCGTCGGAGCGTGGGCGCAGATCAGCGATATGTTGAAGAACCTCGCTTTGATGCGGATTGTGGCTAGACGTTCATTCACCGGAGTGAATGATAGTACTCGGCGACGGAGTCTCTCTCCCACCACGAATCCCACACCAAACTTGCGCTCCTTTATATGGCCACTGTAGTAAATGTCACAAGGACCTACTCGTCTTTGTCCTTGTCCCGTCCATCGTATTTCTTGGACGGCGGTGATGTCAGCCTTTATTTTCACGAGGACATCAACCAGCTGGGCAGCGGCACCTTCCCAATTAAGGGACCGGACATTCCAGGTGCATGCCCTTAAATCGTTGTCCTTATTTCGTTTGCCGTGGTCGTCATCAAAAGGGGGGTCTCTCATCCGAGGCTGGTTGTTACTGTTCATTGGGGTAGGCTTTTTACGTGGCGGGTCCCAAACCCAGCGCACAACCCTATGCAGGGGATGTTTCGCCTTCTCACTTTAGCTCACCTTCGAACGGATGTTCTAAGGCTAACCAGAGGATACTTGGTCAAAGACCGGAAGTCGTGAGCTGCTTGAGTCATATGTAAAAGAATCGTTTCTGGCCACTCCCAAGTGAATGGCGATCAGAGAACTTTCCTCACTTGCGTGAACTTCTACACATGACCCCATCCTCCATATTGGCTAACATAATAACAATGATGTCTGTATCGGAAGTCCTAATGGTAACAGTAGAGTCTTCTTTCATTTGACAAGCAAAAAATACAGCTTTCGTATCCGCTTCTTCATGATCGGGACATGATAGTCCATGATCAATCATGCGTGATACTTTATTATCAATAACAGAGTATACGTAACACAAATCATGAATTAGGAATATTTTCTTGTTACCAATTATCGATTTCATCTCCTGGTCAACCCAATGCTCGATAAAAAATTTTACTAATGCCTCTTTAAACTTTATGTTTTTTAAATCTTTAGCGAAATCAGAAGTTCTACTTTGTTGAGGACTAGCAATATAAAAATCTTTGTCATCTACATTGCGTCGGAGAGCATGTTCACAATCTTTGATCGAAGGTATGAAGTAACGATCAAATATAATGGCTACATTATCTGCTGAATTTTTTACAAGAGTTTGTAAAATTTTCTTTGATAAGTCTCCAAAATTGCACGGCATTTGTTGGACAGCAAGTTTATTATTTTTTTGCTGTTACATAAGCTTTTGACTGCAAGACCCAAAGTAATATGCTTGGAAGTTTTGATTTTATGGTTTGAAGCAGCGTAGATCATATCCTGTCCAATTGAAAAAAGCGTAAGATCGTTATTTGTTTTCCTCATTTCACGTTTTTCCCTGGATAAATGCGAAACATCACCCATAACAAATGTTTGTAAGAAGCAGGTTAAAAGCTCTGGCACATAATCTAATTCACCTTTTATCAAATCTTCAGCAGTGCAATCGTCAGGCAGTTTTGTTGTCGTACAATTTAAAATTTCTTCTCGAAGTTGTGCTGCAACTGAGCGAATTGTCTCTTTCATAGACATGATTTTAAATAAATCCGTGTATGCCACAATATCAGCTGAAATCGGAGCAAGAAATTTCCTTTTTTCAGCATAAATAATCTTGATGGTCTTTGAGAAAGTGTACATGATTTTACTTTCTAAGTGGTGATCTGAAAATGAAGTGTTGCTTATAGAGTCTGATAACAACTTACATTGTTCAATCAATAATTTTTGATATTCCTTTTTAACGTGTTGAAAAAACAGACATTCCTTTTTCTTCACAACGTATTCTTCCAACATTTCACATAATAATTCGTAAGCTGTATTCGAAGCCTTTCGTTTTTTAACGAAATCGCTTTCTGTTTTTTTGTTAATTTCTCGCAAGTAAAGATCCTTACAGCATTTATGATATGGAATTGTAGAAGTATCCGCGAAAGAACTGATTTTTTCCAACATTTCAATATCGCTGTGCTCTGTAGCTGCACTTTTTAACAATTCAATTGTCCGTATTTTATTAACCGCCAATGGCACAGCGCGGCCAAGACGGCGTTTCCGTGATTTGTTGCAAATAAAACACTCCCTTAATAGCAAATCTTCATTAGTGATCTGCTCATCCGCATCTGACGGATCATCAAAATCATCCGAGTACGGTTCAGGGTTGGTTGATGGACCAGCACTGAAAATTATTGTGAGACTTTTAAAATGAAAAGAAATAAAGATTTTAAATATTTGGCGTTATGTTGAAAATATGGATAAATCGTGTATATTTGACAATAAAAGTCGTACCAAATTTAATTTTCTACAAAAATGTCTCTTATAGTTTGTCCATTAAGATCAAAAAGATCACCAAAATTACTAAATATTTTTTATGATGAACAAAACATTTAAATCATTAATTATATCAACCTTGAAATTACGACAAAAATATTGATAGTTTCAAAAAACAATGAAAGGCATTTTTTAAAGAAAATAAAATTTCTAGCTACTTTTATTTACAAAAATGTTTGATAATAACACTATTTTCCACGTATTATGCATTGAAAACATCTTAACAATTCAGTTATCAATTTTTTACACTTTTAGATTTTTTTTATTATAAGAATTGAAAGGAGCATATAGAAAAATAATAAAGTTAATATAAATATAAGAATAAATAAATATATTAATATAGTATAATTTATATATATATATATAAGAACTTTTTTTTATTATAAGAATTGAAAGGAATAATTTTTTTTTTTAACATCACTATGTAATACGATATAATAAATAATCTATACATTAACACTTACTTGTCTATTGTATCAACAGCCCATATTATGAAAGTGCTAGGAGTAGATATCTCGAGACTCTCTCCAGAAAGTTCTGGTACATTAACACGTGCCTGCTCACTTTCTGTATCAATTTGAATTTGTCTTCCAAAATCAGATGGTATTTTAAGTGCTGTAAAAAGCTTATAACACTGGGTATGATAGCCATTGTTTAATGAAATTTCTTCTAACAGCTCGACAGTAGCATAAGCGTTGCTCGATTTCCTGACAACCGGCTTCGTTTTGCGATACTCCAAAACAGTTACACATTTATTTAGAGTTTGTGGAGTAAACTTTTTGAATTTTTCATATATTTCTTTGCCACAGAAAACACATCTGTCACTAACGTCACTCATTTTTACAATGAATGTTAGAAAGATTGATTATAAAAACAAAAAAATAGCGGCACTTACCCGTTGCTTTGGCGACGACTTTGTTAGCAAAAAAAAAAAAAAACTAATTAACAGGTTCCCTGTCCAATGTATCACATGTGATACAAAATTATTTTCTTGTACCATGTGTACAGCGTCCATGTATCATATATGATACATATGACACATATATATGATATATATATACAAATAAATTAAAAGCATCTACTAACAACAACTACGCTCTGGTGATCAGTACACTTGACTTTTTTCGACGATTTTACCTGCATCGCCCCACGGAAACTGTCAGATTATATGATTTTCGTGATTCTGACAGAATTATTTTTAAAATGAAACAAAAATCTATCGCGCTCGAGTATTTCAAGGTGACGTTTTTTTTTTACATATTTGTCACCCTGCCATTTCTCTAAGCCACCCTCAAACTGTCAGAATATTGAAATATACACTCGTCTTCATGTATTTAATTAACATCTCTTAATCTTACGCGCTCGAGTTTCCCGAAGGATCGATTTTTTTTCTCTAATCTGACGAACTCCCTCCAACGCACGCCTCCATATTAAGGGCTCATATTTGGTAGGGGTACATAAAAAGGTGCAATGATTCTTCCCATAAAGTTTTCTGACACGCTTAAGTAACTGCAAAAATCCCCTCTTGGGCTCCCCTACTATGAGATTTCGTAACTAAATAACGGTTTTGTTAAAGCTTTCACAAATGATTTCACTGATGCCTGCAAATTTTTGCAATCCAAGTTTACCTCGTTTTTGACTGGGTTGAAAAATGCTTAGAGAGGGAAAGCTTTCGCATATGTTCTAAGACAATTACGTTGGAAAAATTTACTTGTAACAATCTAAAAGTGCAGCAAATGTCTTAAGGGGTTAGTAGGATAATCTGGGTTGTTTTTTGACATTTTCTTTCATACAAGTTTTTATTCTTCAATAGAACTTTTTTTCACATTTCATATCATGAGGTATATCGTGGAGTGTATGTATAAACACAATTTTTCGGAATTTTTTGATGAGATCTGTCGGAGAAATGGCTGGGTGAATGAAATGCGTTTTTTCACTGGCGGACACGATTTCTCATGTTTGGATCATCTGAAACACAAAAACCCAATTTATTTAGTACGTGAAAGGTTATTGTCCCTACGTGATCAACGTTTTTTTCTTTTTTTAATTTTTCCCCATGTGTTTTTAAATAAATTTTGTTATAACATTGTCAATAAATTATAAAAAATTAAGAATCTAATAGGGACAATAGCCAGGCGTTTTGTGAACATTAAAAAAACAAATGAAGCAAATCGGTTGAGTAGACCGGAATCGTGTTCGCCAATTTAAAAAGTGAGTTTTGATAAAAATGCGTTTAAAGTTTGAGGTGTGCACCCCGAGCGCTCTGAACGTCGAGCGGTATTACTATTTTTGGGCCTTTTTCGAAACTTTCCAAAGGTAAAGTGGGTTTCTTCATTAATTCTAAGGGTAGAGGAGAACAGAAAATACAAAAAAAAAATTAATATTACCCTACTGACTTCAATAACTAGCAAGTGAAAAAGGCAATCAGCTGATGTACCGAGTACGCAAGCACAACTAAGTTATGGTAGTGATCCGCCAACCACAACTTGCTTCCGAGAATATGCAAGTGTAAACACAATTCAAAGCGATATAAAAAGGTCCTGAAACGCCGTCATATTCAGAGGATAAGAGCTGTGGAAGCTACGCATGAGAATGTTAGCGACAAACTAGTGGAAAGATAGAACGAAATATAATTATGTGAGTAGAATGAAAACGAATGTGTAAGTTTCATCCTGCTGAACTTATAATAATATAAACAACATTATTCACGTTGTTGTGTAGGCAATAAAATACAAGCGCTACCACCAGTTGAAGCATGTGTGAGACTGCGTTGTGGTCACTTACTAGGTAGTGTAAAGTGTTCCAGAAAGCCGACTTCTTTTTATCTTTCCCGTTACAGACACAAAAGGTACGGTAAGTAATAATGCGTGAAAAGCTGTGCTTCCTTCGGAGCACAATGTGAGTGTTTTGTTTTTTTTTTCTTTGTTTTCGGAGGGGGAATCTTCTAAAGATACTGCCAGGGTGAGACTGGTAGCATGACGATTCATATTGTTCGCTAGAGTATACCTCTTTCGGGACCACGCCCAGACTTGCGAATCAGTATGTCTACGTACTAAACCCTTAACTCCGGCTGCTGTAGCTTGTATTCGGACCTGCGGGACCGCCGTTAAGCACTACTTCGCAGGACCAAGCTGGGCGATAACTGCCTCTTCACGACCTACCTCCAGGGTTATGCATGTGGTATTATGCTTCTGCGCTGCCTTTCTTTTATTCTGAGTTCTCGGAGCGCTATTGCAGTTCACTCTTTCATTTTAGCCCACACCAGCCGTGATCGAAGCATGTGACTAACTATGTTGTCGGGCGCCATTTTCATTTTTTCAAATTTCATTTGTTAGCTTTTCTATGGTCTCTCTTTCCACTGCATACTTCGTGCAGGAGAAAAAGATGTGCTCTGCGTTTTCTGCGGCATTTCCACGGAAAGAACAGTGTGTTTCGTCATTTGTGCAGGTTTTCCCTGAAACAGGCATGACCCGATAAGAACTGCGTTAAGTAGAAATCTGTCTCTCCGTGTTGTCTGTCAATTTAAGCCGGCACATTCTTAATAAGTCTATATGTCCATCTTCCCTTGTCTGCCGTATTCCATTGGTTTTGCCACTCCTCGAGACTTGTCTTCCTCTCCTTTTTGCGCTCGTCGGCCGTTATGCGCCTACCGAAGGCTATTGTTTTACAGTAGACTCTACTTAAGGGGGTATTCTCATGTAATCACTTCGAAAAATCGACTTTTTTTTTTATATTTTGACAGTAAAACCTATTGAAAACATGCTGCGAAAAATTCAGACCGAACTTCATAGTATTTGATAAGTTACAGCTCATAATCGCCGACGTGTCGTAAGCGACTGTCTACCAGGCGCAATGACAAGTCTGAATTTTTCTCGAATCATCATTTTCTGAAACTGTCATGGTCCTAAACAAAAAGTATTCAATCGATTGCTTTAAAATTTACATATGTTCTTCTACTCTTTTATAGTTATCGTCCCTACCAGAATTGTTTATTTTCGAAAATATTTTCATATTTTTCTATTAAAAATGTAAAAACGAAAAAAAAATTTTTTGTACATTTCAAAATACAAATAAAAATATATTAAAAAATTAAAATGATTTAATTTTGTTGTCTCATAAAAAAAAATTTCCTAAAAAGTGGTAAAATGTATGCGTTCACATGAGAGTACCCCCTTAACTCAGATGCGATTATATCCGGTGGCATAAGACCAGATATGATATCACTCGCCTCGGGCGACACCGTTCTAAACGCACAGGCAACTCTAAGGGCGCATAACCTGGACACAGATTTGGTCATATTGACACAGGTTTTTTGACGAAGGGCTGTCCCCCTTATCGCAGCTGCGTACATAAGCATTGATTGGCTAACTTTAGCCAACAGAGATCTCCTACTTTGACTTGGGGCACCAATGTTTGCCATGATCCACGACAGAACCGCTGTCACTTTAGCCGACTTACCACAGGCCTTTTCAATGTGCGCCTTGAAATTGAGCCTCGTATCGATCATAACGCCAAGGTACCTCAGTGAATTTTGCGTTACAGCGTTATATCCATCAATGTTCAGAGTGACCGTTTCTAGCCTTTTTCTGCTCGTGATGAGCACTACCTCTGTTTTTTCACCTGCAAGCTGCAGCTTAGTACTCGTAAGCCAGTCTTTAATTTTTGACACGGTCTCACTGCATATGTTTTGTATCTGGAAGAGCTCTTTAGCAACGATCGTTACTGCAATGTCGTCCGCATAGCCAATTATCTGTTCTTCTTTCGGAAGCGGTAATCGTAACACCCCGTCGTACAGCACATTCCATAATAATGGGCCTAGTACGGAGCCTTGTGGTACTCCACCTGTCACAATGTAGTTTTTGGACCGGTATCATACAGCAGTAGTCTGTCAGACAAATAGCTGCTAATTGTCCTCATTAGATACCCCGAGGTGTTTCTTGCCTTTAATGCCCTTAGTATATGTGGCCAGTATGCAGAGTTGAAAGCGTTTTTCACGTCAAGCGTGACCACAGCGCACAGGCATCTGGTGCCCTCTATGGCCTTGGCCGCAATGTCCGTCACTTTTCTAACTGCTTCTTAAGTGGAACGATGTCTTCTGAATCCAAATTGGTTTTCAGATAAACCAGGAGACTCTTTTTCTAGGTGACGTTCTAGACGTGTGCAAATCAGTCTTTCCAGTATTTGGGCCATCGTGTCGATTATGCAGAGTGGGTGATACGCACTCGGTTCTCCCACTGGTTTGTTTGGCACCTGAAGAAGAACCTGCCGCTGTTTTTTCCAAATTTTTGGAAAACTCCTTTATTTAGGCATCGTGAGTAGAGTTCGGCGAAGGCCCTATTGCTATGGTTGATGGCAATTTTCAGTGCCTTGCTCGGGATGCCATCAAGTCCTGGTGTCTTTGCCTTGCCAAATCTCTCCGCCATTTCCATTACCTCCTTCTCGTCGACAATTGGAAATTCCATCACGGTTGGTATCATTCTACTCGATTGGAGTTGTTAGGTTGGGAAAAGCGTTTCACCACCTTTTCTAGGAGGGTCGGACAGGTTGGTGCTTGACTTTTACCCCTCTTATTTTCGCCATCACAATTTTATACGCGTCACCCCACGGATTCTCGTCCACCTTTTTACATATTTTCTTAAAACTTGAGGACTTACTTGTTTTGATAGCTTTTTGAGTTCCTTACGTTTTTTTTGAAAGTTTCTCGCAGTTTTGTATGGTGTGGCGTACCTTGGCTTTTTTGGGATAGGCGTCTCTCTTTATGGCATTCGCTTCTTAATGTGCTGATCGCCTCGTTCCACCAGCATGCGGGCCTTTGGGTTATTTTGTACCTTTTTCTACACATAACAGCATCACAGGCTTTACTTATGTGCTTCGCCATGGTTTCAGCCTGTCGGTCAACATTGATCGCATCATCTGAGTTCCCATCCAACATAAGTTTGAAAATTTCTTCAGCCAACGCACTATGGGTCAAATGAATGGTTTTTGAGGCAAGAAATCACAGGAAGCAGCTAGAGACTCAAAATTTAGTACAGGTGACTACGATGGGCATCTTACTCTTCGATAAAAATCTCAAGTCGATCCGCCCTAACCACGCCCACTTCTAAACTATATTGTTTACCACGTTAAAATTATTAGAATGCCCACTTGCATTGACCGGAAAAGTAAGCTTAGCGGTGGGAGAGTTAATAGAAAACACGGTCCTTGGATAATGGAGCATTCTGCTAGAAATAAAATTTATTTACTATTAAAATATTAACATAAAACCATGAAATTAAATAAGTCTTCTTTTGCTAGTGATCGGCTTACAAATTAATTTGTGCTTTCAATGCCATCAAGATATAATTCCACTAAAAAGACAACTTTAAATTTTATAAAAGTTAGTATATTATAAATAACTCTTACTTCAAAATTGTACCCGACGACTGAGAAGACTTTGTTTCCGTAAGTACGTTCAAAACTTTTCCATCAATTAAAGTCATTATAAATTCATATTTTACTGATATTTTTCTACCATTAAAAAAATATTCTAAGGGCTCAAGGTTTTTTATTTGCATATCCAGATTGTTTTTTTCTTTCAAAATATGTTCCTTCGTTTCCTTAATAAATTCAATTTTAAGTGGTCGGCAAAAACGAACAGATTGAGGTGTACGATTAATCCAAACGGTTTCATGATGCGACGTGATTAATTTTAGTGGTATAATTGATGTCACAAATAACGAGTTATCTTAACTTTCTGGGGTATTGCTGCTGAATATTTGTTTAAAAGAACTTTGTCCTCTGGAACCGTCGAAACCATAACTTAAAACCAATCTGACATCACTCAGCTCATCTATTTGCATCAAAACTTCTTCTTGGTATGACAAAATTCTTGTTGCTGTATGGTTAACCAAGCTCTGCTGAGGAATTTGTGCTGATGATTCCGTTACCGATAGTCCATCAGGTGGGCATTGCAGTTTGCACTCTTCAATTTTTTGGTAATGTTTATAAATATCACAGTTTCGTGACTTGCTCATTGCCCGAATGTTTATGTACTGTTGATTTGTTAAATTATTTTCTATAAAAAATAGTAATGCTTCCTCGGGGGATAGTGGTAATGGTTTTTTGTCACTGGAGGTTAAACTTTTTCTCATTTTTGTAGCCCTAGATGGAGATGATGCTGCTTCCTATAAAACAAAGTTTAAATTATTTGCTTTTGATGCATAAGCTGATATTGAAGCAGCATGGACCAATAATTTGGTATCGTGACCCTGTACGGACGACACTTCGGAAGCAAATTTCCGTTTTTGCCTCGCACTTCCCTCGCTGTATCCAACATGAGGGCGACCTCTTTTGTTTGCGACATCACTCTCAGAAATTTTAAATTCAGTCACATTTGATAGCCATAAACTTTCGTTGTTCTCAAATCTCTTCGCACATCTTTGGTTCTTGTTCCGCTTTTGGGTAGCATTTGCACAAAAATTGTTAATTTTCTTTTTGATTGATGCCATACATTCGTCATCCACATTTCTATTAAATTTCTTGAAAATCCAGTTGACAACAATCGTAGCATATCGGTTATTATCTAACCAAAATTTAACTATATCCGTATTTTTTATTTTTACGCAATCTTAAAAGGAAAATATAAATAATTTAGAGCAGTTGGGCTGCAGTTGGCTGTAGTTGAAATTATAACCACATGAAAGTACACATCATAACCTTTCTCCACATATATATTGTTCAACAAATACGTTCCAATAAACAAAGTACTACTCCAAGAAACACGAGGTCAATAACCAAAACTCCACAGTATATACGACACACTTTGATGCAACAAAAAATTTACAACAACAACATTTTTATGAAACTTATTAATAACATTTTTTTTTACATACCTGAATTAATATTTTCCATTTTATAAAAATTGTATACAATTATAATATTTTGTTAAACAATGAATTAAATGTTAGGCAATAAAGGTGAATGTCAGAAAACAAAACAAATCAAAAAAAACTACAACTTTGACAGCTTGGCTTTAATACATGGGTTGCCACCTGACTCTAATTTTTGTATTTTTGGGTATTTCAAAATGTTTATTACAAAATGCCATTATCCTTTTTTTGAAATAGTACACCTTAAAAATTGATTTTTTGCCTCAAAAACCATTCATTTGACCTATAGTGCAACGTTTCAATCTCCATCCTTCCAAATCCAAATGTTTATTTCAAAATGCCATTATCCTTTTTTTGAAATAGTACACCTTAAAAATTGATTTTTTGCCTCAAAAACCCTTCATTTGACCTATAGTGCAACGTTTCAATCTCCATCCTTTTTTCTGCAATTTTTTGACGCTGGATCGGGTTTGTGTTTCCTCGCGGATTTCCAGCAAGATGGTGATCGCTATGTGTGTAAAAGTCGCACACTTTCCAATTTGCTGATCGAGCCAGCGTGCTGCTAGCGAAAGTAATATCTATTACCGATCCGCGTCCATTCTTTTCAAAAGTATTTCTACTGTCGTTATTGAGCAGCACTGCGTCTAACATAGAAAACGCTTTGAGTAGAGCATTACCCCGCCTGTTTGTGTAGCTACTACACCATTCAATTGCCCATGCGTTGAAATCATCTGCTATCACGTTTGGCGTAGTAATGAGGGCGTCTCGGACTAGTTTATCGAGAATTCTTTCGTAATGTCCTTGCAGCACACTCGGAGGAATATAGCAGCTGTAAAAATAAATGCCACCTATTTTCGCTCGCGTATAGTAAGATCTGGCCAGGAGCGGCTTATATTGGAAGGCGTTGCCTCCACAGGCCCATAGTGCAGCTTTGTTTTGTTTATGTTTTTGTACTGCTCACACACTATCGCCACCTCTACCTTTTCCTCGAAGATTATTTGCTTCAGCAGTTCTTGAGCAGCTCAGCACAATCTGAGCGTAGCGTAAAGAATACTATGTGTGTATCAAAGAGCTGCAACGAGTATGATAAAATCAGAACAAACAGTCATGCCAAAAACACAATCAAATCAATTCAGTTCAGCATAGACAATATTGTTAATCAATTCGTGTAGCCGCCAGCGTCAACTGACCTGATGCAACACGAACAATCTGTTCTTCGCCAATCACGATCGTGTAAACGTATGGCTGGCTTCGGTTGCAATCGTATCATGTCAGTTCATAGCGTTGCGACGATTGTTTGAATTGAAATGAAACTTTCGGTAAACTATAAGTAAATCTTCGAGTAAATCAATGGGTAAATCAATGAGTACAGCAAAGAACAATAATTTTCTGCTGGACTGATTTGAATCATGTGTGGCAAAAAATGAATCAGTTTTGAAAATGTGCGCATGTTACAAATTTTCAAAGCGTAAACAAAAGAAATTGCAAATTGTAATTGAAATCGAACAAATTTCTATTATATTCTTCCATAAGTTTTACTCCACGTTCTGCTGTGTCGTTAACCACTTTTATATTTATAACAATATCCTTAGCTTTTTGATAGGTTTCTGTATCCCTCCAATAAAGTGGATCTACCTGCAGAAATTGAGGTGAAATCCCAAACCGTCCAAAAAACCAATTGTATTTGCTGTTACAAAATCATGTAGTTCTTTTCTTATAAATTCATTGATTTCACTGGATCTTACGTGTACCCTCTTGAAATTTTCCGTTTCCTTGACGCAGTTGTCGATGTTTTTAATTTTTTCCACAATATTTTGTTTCATGGCATAAGAAACGTCATCGTCGAATAATGTCAATGCAATACATTCTTCAGACAGGTACCAGAGGTGTTTACAAAATTTTTTTATTGCAATTTCAGAGATTTTTTTATTAACATTTCTATACTCGTGAATTTCTTTAATAAAAGAATAATATAATGCCCTAGACATCCACGAAATTTTATGCCGTTATTTGCTCCTAGACATATAGACGTCAATTCCAATAATTCCCTATAGTCATCTCTAACTATTTTCTTTTACAAAAATTTAAAATTAGATACGTTATCCTTCAAACGTAATTTTAATTCATTGTTTTGCAGCAAGTCTTTAAAATTGTTTTTATCAATATTTTCCCAATTCTCTTGAAACCGGCGAAGCAATTGGACGTCTTCACTTGTATTTACGGGAAAATAACACTCGAAAACCCCTCTCAGCAATATTTCATATATATGATGCCGACAAGGTAGATACAAAAGCTTTCGGCCAAGTTTTTTTTCTAACAACGTTGCAGCTCCTTTTATTACGCCCGTGTTAGTCGATGTCGTATCAAAACAACAGGCCACAATATGATCCTTCAAGTCCCATTCAAATATCAGTTCGTACAGCATATAAGCTATTTCTGAGCCCGTTGCAGCATATAGTTTTAGAGCCCCTATTAAGTGTTCGCCATTCCTGTCAGTAACAACAACTGGAATTCGTTCCACTTTTTCTCGACCTGTTATTTCCAGAAGGAGTTTTCCATCCCAATGCAAAGTGCCATAGTGTATCTACTTAAAAAAATGTACCATTCAAAATTTGTTCATTCAAGTGCAATATAGATGTAATGTATATTTTTTTAAATAAAAAATTTCAAGGGATAAACATATGTAAGAAAATTTGTTTGATAGTTTTATTACCCGAATACCGCGATTCAATGATCTAATCCGTACACGACTTACCTTGAGGTTTTCTTTGTTGTTTTCTGATTTTTTTAACCGATTTAAATGCCTTTGGCGCTGCAGTGACGTACGGTTTATTATGAGTTCATTTGTATTATGTCCTAGTGCTTCAGCAACGGCAGTGACAATATGCATTGCTGAACGATCACTAATTTTGCATTTATCTAGGGCAGATACGACTCTTTCAGTGAAGACGTACTTCGTTCCTCGATTTTTGATGGAAGTGGAGCATGATGGATGAGAATCTTCTTCCATCTCACTTCCCAAACTTGTATGCACATCATCACTGTCTGAAGACAATTCTCCTGCTACAAATACATAAATGTCACCCCATTCAAATTACAGTTTCATTCAAATACATACCTTCTGCCTCAATTTCGTTTTCCATATTGTCTACCACTCGTATCTTTCTTCTCATTTGTTCTTCTAAAACCGCTGCCTTTCTTTTCTCTTTCTAGGCAGTTTTGGTATCAACAACACCAAAACATCCTGGTCGCCCCTTTTTTCGTTGATTTATCAAAAACTTTTTGTCGGTGTCAATTTTAATTAGTTGTAATGCATTAGCATGAGCAATATCAAATAAATCATCTAACATTTCACTAAATTGCTTTACTTTTTGTTTTTGCTTTTCACTAGACCGATTTTTACTTTTTCAAATAGCTTGCCATTCTCTATGCATATTTTCAACTTGTCAATGCAGTGTTTTTCATCTCTAATTGGAATTCTTGCTTTTTCCCAAAATACGGACACTTCTTTTATAGTCAATCTAGCACTCTTACGAATTGATAATTTCACTATGTTATGATTATGAAAAAAAAAAACTGATAACACTTGTTTATTTGATGGTGCTTTTGCACCAGTTGAGAGCTTGACGATCCAATTAAGTAAATTTTCGACCGAAAATTATATTCACTCATTTTTATAATATTTTGCAAATTAAATTGTCTACACGCCACGATTTCTCTGTACTCACTTCTGCGACTACGTTAGCACACTAGCTTTGAGCAATACAGAATATAAATTTTAATGACATTAGAACTGTTATAACGGTATATCACGAGCATGCGACGCTTGAGAATGCACGTTCAACACATTTAATTTACTTTCATATTTGTTTTTCTGTAACTCTATCATCAATCGACCGATTTTTAAGATTGTGGTAATTTTAGAAAGGTAATAAAATGCAGATCTTATTACGGTATGGAAAACCAGTAAGGGATAGTGTGGCTTTGAAATATGGAAGTCTGAGACATAAAAATGTCAAAAACTCTTATTTTTTCAGGATTTCAAGCTCCTTGCGCAACCTCTAAACCTTTTTTGATTGACCCAAAACTTTGTATATACTAGTTTTTGGGCTATTTCTAGGGGGTGCGATCGAGAATGCAGAAACTTTTTTTTTCCTCCATACAACTAAGGGCCACCCTAATATACATGTGTATACAAACATACATATGTATTTGAAATATAACATAAGTGCACTAGAGTAAATCAGTGTTTAGGGGTTGATATAAGTTAACACGAAACATATTCATAATTATAGCTGACGCTAATATTTTTATAACAAATATAGCTGAGCAATATTTCGCAATCAGAAATAAAGTTATAGCTGACAGTAATATTTTCGTCAACAACAGGAAGCGAACATCCGCCACGAGCCGCAAAAGTGCAATTCCACAGAACTGCAAGTTACGGGACAGGTAGATTAAGGTTACTTTTAGATTAAGAAAGAATATGTAAGTCAGTTGCAATTTAAAGTTTAATAAAGAAGGTCATACGGACCCAATTAAAATTAAACCACTTTTTTTTCGGAGCTCTAGCAAAAAGCCCGATAACTGGCGCCCGAGCAATGTGTTAAACAAGCAACTCACAAAAGTACCACAAGCAGTACGCACAAAGAAAAATTAAAAATGGCTTGTACAGCCAATAACATATAAAATTAAAAAGGGCCGCGATTCACCATCTAACGGGGGACCCTCCGGTTCTTTTAAAAGTAAAATAACTCTGCGACTTTCCTGTAAAAGGGACCCTCCAGAGATTAATAAAGAAAAAATATTTATATATTTTAAATAAAATGTCTAACCCAAATCATTTAATCAGACCACCAGTGCTAGAGAATACAACTCCCGTTGCACCAACAAGACCTTCCGGTTCTGGCACCCAAATTTCGCCAGAACTGGCACATTTAGTTAAAAACGTTGCAACTCAGATGTTACAGACGGACGGACAAAGCATAATACAAAGTATTTTGAATAATGGTACGAACCAGAAAATTAGGGATCAAAGTATAGACGAAAGATACAGAGACAACATGAACGAAATGGACAAAATTCCCGACGTAGTGCGAAGAGTGTCGAGCGGATTCTGAGGATATATGAACCCTCGAAATTCACACCAAGATATTTCGGAATTTTAAATGTAATTAGAAACATAATTATAGAGAAAGCGGACATAGCACTCGAGTCGTATAACACGTCTTTAGATTGGACAGCAATATCTCGTTGTCTAACAACCCATTATGCAGACAAAAGAGACATTGGTATTTTAGAGTATCAAATGACTTGTCTTATACAGGGAAGACTAACGATTAACGAATTTTACCAAAAAGTGTATTCGCACCTATCATTAATCCTCAACAAAATTGGTTCTATGGAAGTAGGAGAGGAAGCAATATATCTTCTTACGGAAAACTACCGTGCTAAAGCCCTTGACACGTTTGCCAGAGGACTTTGGGTGACCTTCCTAGGCTTCTCGGCATCAGAGAACCAAAAAGCCTACCAGAAACTCTTCACCTTTGCCTGAAAATCAAAACTTTAGAGCAAATCACTTCTTCTTAATTGGCGCAGACACCGCTTACGCGATTATAGCCCAGTTCTCAACAGCGCGCCAGTCGTTTCTTCTTTTCGCTACGTGTATCAAGGTGATCGCTAAAACCACTGGTAAGTGCCGCGAGTTTTTTATAAAAAAAACCTCTGATTTTTAAAGTATCATTTAATATACTCAATACTTTTCAAAGAGAAATCTTACGCAAACAAATTTACTTTGATACCTTGATTGAAGTATTTTATAAATTTTATAAATTTAATTAAATAAAATAAATTATTGTAGTGGTAACCTTTCTCATTTTCAGGTGTAAACAATCTTTGTTGCTTTAGTTTACATATATCTTCTTTTAAGGCGTGTTTGATCGCAGGTATGTACCACAGCATTTGCCAAAGGGCTTAGGTGCACTGCTTTCATGTGTACATACTCTTGGCAGTTTGTACATTGTACTGGACCATTTCTTTTATGTGGTTCCTCAACGGTGATTCTGAGATGGAGCAGATATTTTAAATTGTAAATCGGGTGTATTTCATTTTTCTTTAGTTGGTTAGAATTTGGCATCAATTCTATTTTGAACATTGGTTGTGGGACTTTGTTCCTGTTAAAGATATTTACTAGTGATTTAATGCTAAAACCACTTTCTTCCAGTGCTTCTTTAACATCGTTAGTATCTACCGAAGACTATATACCTTTTATGATATCAACTAAGCCTTTTGAGCTCTTCTGTTAATAAGATTAGTAATTCTTGTTATTGTTTGACAAGTACTGTACAATATCTATTAAACTTTTTTCAGTGCATGTTTGAATTTTTGTGTCATCTGTGTTATCATTATTTTCAAGAGCACAATATGAAAATTGTTTGTGCCTATTAAATGGTTTAGTTCGAAGACAAGTGCATTTCAGCTACGCTCACGCAAATATATTGGAGGGGGCTTCGCATTCACGACAGAGGTGGTACCCTTTGCATCATCGTTAGGCTCCTTGGTCAGCAAGGCAAATCTGTTGCCATTTAGGATTTCTGGTTATTTACCATTTGGCGAACCAGGTTGAAATTTTTGTTATAGACCGCTGATTTAATTGGACTCGATTTCCTTTTTACATTTACGTAGCGGTCAATACCAGTCTGAACAGATGGTCCTTTTCTGCATGGTACATTCTCACCTTGCGTTTTGTTTCCTTCGCTGTCCGGGTGCTAGCTGGTATCGCATAGTGTTTGCTGTCGGCGCATTTGTAGTTGCCCGATTCTTTTTTACTGCTGCTTCTGCTGACTGCGCTTGCTTAATTTTCCTTTCGGCGGCTGATCGCTGCGATAACTCATCGTCGCCGTAATATTTTTTTTGGCAGGCGTTATTTTTGCTGCCTCCACAAAACTGAAGTAGACTTTTAAGGAATGCCTGCGGCCTTGCTGGTAAGGCTGCGAACAAAGTTGCTAAGGAGAGTATAATAGTTTTGTTCACATAACGATTGTTTGTAAGTCCTAAAACTAAAAGAGTCAGATATAGGGTTATATATACCAAAGTGATCAGGGTGACGAGTAGAGTTGAAATCCGGATGTCTGTCTGTCCGTCCGTCCGTCTGTCCGTCCGTGCAAGCTGTAACTTGAGTAAAAATTGAGATATCATGATGAAACCTGGTACACGTATTTCTTGGCTCCATAAGAAGGTTAAGTTCGAAGATGGGCAAAATCGGCCTACTGCCACGCCCACAAAATGGCGGAAACCGAAAACCTATAAAGTGTCATAACTAAGCCATAAATAAAGATATTAAAGTGAAATTTGACACAAAGGATCGCATTAGGGAGGGGAATAGTTGGACGTAATTTTTTTGGAAAAGTGGTCGTAGCCCCGCCCCCTACTAAGTTTTTTTGTACATATCTCGGAAACTAACATAGCTATGTCAACCAAACTCCATAGAAACGTCTCCTTCAGGCATTTCCATATACAGTTCAAAAATGGAAGAAATCGGATAATAACCACGCTCACCTCCCATAAAAAGGTTATGTTGAAAATCACTAAAAGTGCATTAACCGACTAACAAAAAACGTCAGAAACACTAAATTTTACGGAAGAAATGGCAGAAGGAAGTTGCACCCAGGCTTTTTTTTAAAACTGAAAATGGGCGTGGCGTCGCCCACTTATGGACCAAAAACCATATCTCAGGAACTACTTCACCGACTTCAATGAAATTCGGTGTATAATATTTTCTTAACACCCTGATGACATGTTGGAAATATGGGTGAAATCGGTTCACAACCACGCCTTCTTCCAATATAACGCTATTTTGAATTCCATCTGATGCCTTCTCTGTATAATATATACATGTGGGAGTGGAACATGTGGGTCAAAGGTCCACACGTAGCAGACGTGCCTTTTAAATGCACCTCTGACCAAAACTATACGAACATATGATCAATTCGAACTACACTTGAACAATCAGCCCTATCACGCAATCCATCGTAGCGAAGCTACGAATACGAATGTCCGCTACGAATAGGCATAATTTGCTATCATTGAATCCATGTGAATTCGAAACTTTTGTTGCCAGACTTAACTTTGAATTTTGACATTTCGAAATCAGCTGTGTAGAAGAAAAAATTTAAATTTTTATTAATAAAAGTGAAATCGTTTGTATTCAAATTGATTTTACGAACAAAATATGCATTCGCTAACGTTTTTATTTATGTTTCTTGAGGAAGAACGTGAGAGAAGTCGGCGTGATCTAAAAATTCACCGAAAATCACTGAGGGACGATGCGAACGAAACAATGTACAGTTCAAAAATCCACAAAAATTCATTGTTAAATTTTATTAAAATTATTTGTCTAAAACAGGTTTATTGAAAACTATCGGTTAAATAAGATGGCCTTTACGTATGTCTTCGATGTTCTAGAGAGGAATGCAAGTTCTTCAAGATCGAGATCTATATCTTTACTTCATCGATTGTCTTCGGTTTTACGGTTTTTAGCTGAAGGAGGCTATCAGTATGGAGTGGGTAAAGACTTCGAAATTCCAATGGCTCAGTCAACATTTTGTTGCATCTTAAAAGAAATATTGGGATTGCTTCAGTCCCATTTGTGCCCTCAGTGGATAAAACTCGAGTTAAGTAACTTTGAAAAAAGTGAAGCGAAAAAGGAATTTTTTCTGAAATACGGATTTCCAGGCGCGATTTTGTGTGTAGACGGGAAACATATTAAAATCGTTGCTCCAACTAAAGATAAGTTTCTCTATTATAACCGCAAAGGATACTTTAGTATCAATGCCATGATTGTAAGTTTGGTGACAAATTCGCATTTCAAACATCTTAATCAATGTTTTGCAGATATGTAACAATAAAATGAAAATACGTTATGTGAATGCTCAGTTTCCTGACAGCAATCACGACTCCCACATATGGAATGTCAGCAATGGTGAACGAAACACTTGGCTTTTGGGTATTATACATACAAACATATATATCACAAAACTTCCCAAAATTTTATATTTGTACAGGAGATGCTGGATATGCCTTAGAACCATGGTTAATGACACCATTCCGTACCCCTCCCTCAGGAAGCCCAGAAGAGATATATAATAAAATACATGCAAAAGCGAGAAATATCGTTGAAAGAACAATAGGAGTTTTTAAAAATCGATTTAGATGTCTTCTGGGGGCTCGTGAGCTTCACTACGAGCCATGGAAGGTATCTCAAATCGTTAATGTTGCGGCAGGGTTACACAACTATCGCGTGAATGATGAAAGTTTAGAAAATAATTCGGAACCAAATATTTTTATAGAAAGTAATGAAATTCTTTCATCAACTCATAATGATGCAGCTTCACAAATCAGGGAAGCTATATGTGCAACACTTACCCGAGTATAATATCCTAAATAAATATTAACAGAAAATATTTATAGTTTTAATTAAGTATTTATTTAATTAATTTAATTATTTTTTGTCATTGCTTTCAATTTTTTCTCCTCTATCTCTAACATTTTCTGTTTAATGGAATTTTTAGCAGCTATCAAATTTTTCATAGCTATGTTGTGCCTTTTTATTTCTTCCACTTCCGCTTTTTTTAAATCATTTTGTGTTTCCAATGCTCTGCCTACTCGTCGCATACGTAAAGAGAGATCGTCTAACTTATCAATAATCTTTTCTTGAAATTCTTTTTGAATATTAAATTGCTCTTTAATTAAATCGGCTGTAGATGTTTCCGGTGGCCTAGTAGTACGTCTAGGTAATGCTGGACTGCAGGTCACTGATGGCATTTGATACGTCTCATTACCCACGTCGCACAGTGGGGCAGAATGACCTAAAAGTTGGCATCAACTAAACGGCTTAAGCTAGGAAGTTGGAAATTGGCACCCTGATTCCTCTTACTAAAGTAAGTATGTGTACCAAATTTCAGAATATTGCGCCGCTTACAACCGAAGTTTTTAGACTGTATCAGATTTACCTGAACCGTTCATATAGTGATTGGTGGCGACTGCTTTATTTTTTATATATATGTATTTATATTGCTACTTTCATCACTAGACCAATTTTCGTTTTGTTGACCGTCATCATCGTAAATATCATCATATTCTTCATCGTTATTAGGAATAAGTGGACATATCAATAATTCCAATACTTCAGTTTGATGCCTTCACTTTACCCGATTCCTTTAATTTCATTTGAGCAGCATAACTCAGGATATCAACTGGCGTAGATTCCCTCAAATCTTTTGTTTTCATTCGTTTGGTACAATCTGAGCTTTCTTCAAAAGATCTCTCAGGCCGACCACCTTTTTGGCTTGAATTTTTCATAAAACAAATTGAGCAATCCAGCCATGTTTTATTAATTTCATTAAAAACGTCTATTTTTCGGTACGATTTGTTCCAACGAAGTTTAAATTCAGACTTCAGGCGGTTCAATGTTTTATTCAATTCTTCTTTAGTCACTTGCTGAAATTTTGTTTGTTTTTCCAATTCATTTTTTAAAAAAATAAACTTTTCATCAGTTGTGATTTTTGCACAACAAAATATTATTTGAATGAGCTCCCTACGATTGACAAAAATTGTTTTTGAACTAACACCTGAAATGAAAAGTTAAATCAACCACTAAAAGATTATAAAATTAAGATAGTATGGCAACACTCGATTCTATTTGACGATTTACAACCAAAATAATAAAGATCAATGCAGTTCACATTTGTACTTGTAGTTGACGTTTGACAAACAAATAATCAAAACAAAGTAAAAAAAGCTTCGAACTAAACTACAACAAAAGGTAGTACATAGGCACATACATAAATGCGAGCAAATGCCAAAACGCAAAAAATCCGCACAATTTTTTTTTCCAATTAAGTACATAAATATACATATTACAGGATAATTAAAAAAATTCCGGCCGATCATGCCGGGCTCACTAACTTTTTCAATTTTTAAAACTTGAACTGTAGGAAAATAAACTTATTAAGGTAGGTTTCCGAAAAAAAACGACCAAAATGTGAAAATCACAATTACGCACAAAGTGAATATAAATGAATCTTTATAAATACTCGATGTTGATGGTTCCATAATTAAAGTTGCTAAATTATAGTCAGCGACTGGAAAATATATACTCAAACTGTGAATAGAAAATGTACAAAAATTAAACTGCACTTATTGCGAAAATAAGCTCTGTGTTTTTAAGGCTCTGAAAAGAGAGGTGGTGAAAATGACATTGAAAAATCGTTGGTTTATTATTGCTAGTATATTCATAAATCCAAAGCAATAAACGAAAAGTGCTACCGGCTATTTTGAAAAAATTAGTTTTTGCCAACTTTTCTGGTCTGCTGCCCCATTGTGCGTCGGCTACAATAGGTAAGACGATGCTCACAGTATTCTCGATACCACTTGTGCTTGTTTGCAATGCCGTTAATGTGATCACCGCTTCCTCCAATTCGTTGAAATGGTGCTGCCTATTTCTGCCGCCACCAGTAGCTGACTGCTCCTTTTTATTTTCAACTAATTTCCTTTTTATATAGGCCTTCCAGTCAAGCCATACCTAATACAAAATAAAAAACAAGCTTTAAATTATCCTGTTACAACAATAAAATCTACAACTTTATTATATTACCTTCTTCCAGCTGGAAATATCCTTGATAGGCGGACCAACACTATTCAGTTCTTGGGCCATATTGTTCCAAAAAGCTGCCACTTCTTCTTTAGGGCACTTGGTAAAACCCTGTGCCATTTCAGGTTTTTGCTGTAACAGCTCAACCATTAGTGCATATTGTTGCTTTGTGGTAATTACTTTGGACCTGCAAAAATCGCATTAAAGATTATGTTACTGGTAACAAATATGTTATAGTTTGAATTCAATTAATAGTTTTAATTGATAATATTAAATATTAAAACTTTTAATTGAATTCAAACTATAACATATTTATTTTTAATTTAAAACTTACATTTTACTTTTTTTAAATTATTCTCCGTTAGTACAAACCTGTCGTACAAAAATTCCGCTAAACTTCAAAATTTTCCGTTCCGAGTGAATTCAGTGAATGCAACTCTACGAATTTCGAACTTACTTTCGGAACTGTTCGAATTGCATGATAGCACTTTCGTAACTTTCCCGAAAAAACAGTCCACGATGGATTGCGTGATAGGGCTGAATATTCGAAATATACAGTCGAGCATAGTAGACAATAGTTGACTAAAATGAAGTACAGAAGTATTCAGAAGTAGCAGACAAGCCGCTGCCTAACAATTAAAATTATGATAAGTTAAGTGAGTTTAACAAAATATTAAATTGATAATAAGTTGTGGAAAATGTGAATTTAATAAACAAAAACTAAAATGTAAGTTATAATAAGTTATGATAAGTTGACAATTAAATATTAAATTAATAATAAGTTGTGGAAAATGTGAATTTAATAAACAAAACTAAAATGTAAAGTTATAATAAGTAAAGTGAGTTTAATAAAATATTAAATTAATAAAGTTTATAATCCAAAGACTACATACATTAGGAAATGAAAATACAATTCAATACTCAAAGTACACAAATTGATCTGATTAATTTTACAGCAAAATAAAAAAATATGTAAATGACGGATAATGAAATCTCAATTATCACTTTATCATGCGAGAGTATAAAATGTTCGGTGACACCCGAACTTAGCCCTTCCTTACTTGTTTATTTTATACATTATTAGTCCAGTCATTTAAGTTTAAATTACGAAGGAATCTCGGAATTCGATATATATAATGGGTATATCGAATTCCGAGGTGAACTTACTATAATGACTGGACTCTATTGGTTTCTTTACCAATACTGCTTGGAATTTTTTATTTATATAATAATTTAAATAAAATACAATTTTATTTATTAAATAATTATATATTTAATTATGATTTATTGTACTTACTTTTTATTTTGGCTTTTATAGTTAAAATGCCCCATATTTTTAGTTCATCTATGGCTTCCTAAAGCCCATGTTGAAGCCCCCGTTTCAGGACCAATAATTTAGCTGGAATTATACTAAAGTTGGGGAGATACGGGCTGTTGCGGTATTAGATATAGAGGTAGTATCAGACTAGTAGGAAGAATTTTTATTAGTTTAGTTTGTTTACGCCAAACTAATTTAAAGGCTTTAATTGCTTATTCATCAATTGCTCATATAG
>NC_052501.1:55603164-55604581 GCF_016617805.1 Bactrocera tryoni | reverse complement strand
GTTTGTATGGCAGCTATATGCTATAGTTAACCGATCTAAACAATTTCTTCGGAAATTACATTGTTGCCTTAGAAAATAATCTATACCAAATTTCGTGAATATATCTTGGCAAATGTGAAAGTTTTCCATAAAAGGACTTGATTCCGATCGTTCAGGTTGTATGGCAGCTGTATGCTATAGTTAACCGATCTGAACAATTTCTTCGGAGATTACATTGTTGCCTTAGAAAATAATATATACCAAATTTCGTGAATATATCTTGTCAAATGTGAAAGTTTTCCATACAAGCATTTGATTCCGATCATTCAGTTTGTATGGCAGCTATATGTTATGGTGGTCCGATATCGGCCGTTCCGACAAATGAGCAGCTTCTTGAAGAGAAAATAACGTGTGCAAAATTTCAAAACGATATCTTATAAACTGAGGGACTAGTTCGACGATTCCTTCTGGATGTTACAAACTTCGTGACAAACTTAATATACCTGTTCAGGGTATAAAAATAAAGTGGTTAGTGTTATAACTGTTATAATTGTTATTAATACATACTGACTTTTTAATACTAATAACTGAATAACCAACCATTTAGGTAAGAACCCAATAAATGGGGCAACCCACCTAGTGAAAGTAAATTTAAGAATACTAGAATGAATTTAAGAATTTTAGAATTCAAAAATGAATTAAACAATTGGTTAATATGAAATATTTTGAAATTGTTGAATACAAAGGCGAAACTGAAAGATAATAATGTAAGAAAAGAAAAATAGATGCATCATATTAATTCATTCGCTTGTATAGCTGCTGGTATTCACCCTAGGTGGTTGAATGAAAAGGCTATTAATTTTCGTAGGGAGGTTTAATTTAATCCACCCAATGACCCTGTAATAGTTGAAGCAATAATTGCTATAAAAATAAAGGTATTTTGGGCTGTATAAGAAATTAACATTAGGGGAGTAATTTTTTGCCATGTTATTAAAGCAAGTGCATTTATTGCAGATAGCCCTTCTATAACATTGGGGAATCCAAAATGAAACGGTGCTGGCCCTCTTTTCAACAATAAATAATAATGAAATAATTATTAAATTTCTATAAGAAGAATTATCTTGGATAATTGAGTAATTATTTAAATAAGTCATTATAATAGCAAAATATAGTTAAAAAGTACTTTAATGAGGCTTTTGTAGATGTTAAGTTGTTACTATTTATTAGGGGGATAAATGATAACAAATTAATTTCTAGCCCTATTCAGGCACCTAATCAAGAATTAGATGAGACGGTAATTAGGGTTCCTGTTATTAAGATAAAAAAGAATATAATTTTTGCTGAATTATTAAAAATTAAAAAGAAAAGGATTAGAACCTTTATAAATGGGGTATGAACCCAGTAGCTTATCTTTTTAACAATATCAAAATATACACAG